>NC_086449.1:143208280-143423706 GCF_028390025.1 Pseudophryne corroboree
TACCAAGATTTTAGTGGGTCTTAAGTTATAGGGTAAGGCATTGCTACTAAGCAATTAAGTTTTCATATAACAATTTCTTAACAGACCAGTTTAAAAGAAAAAAAAATTAAAAGTGTGTGATGCACGGGACTTTATGTTCACTAAGTGGAGAATCGCCCATTGATACATGAAATAACAGAACTGTTGCATGGAATTTACCTTCATTTCACAGGAACGTTCAGCATAAAATTCTTCGTTTTCACTGAAGATGCAAAAAAATAAAAACACAATGTTAACTTGAGGCACAAATAATCTTCCACATACCCTAATAATTCTGCTGTCACTCAGGCATCGGCTGAAATGTTCTGTGCTTATAATGTAAAATCCGCTGATTTGGACTTTGGCAGCAACAAACATATAGGACCTAATTCAGACCTGATCGTAGCAGAAACATTGTAAGCAGATGGGCAAAACCATGTGCACTGCAGGGGGGGGGGGGGGGACAGATTTAACATGTGCAGGGAGAGTTAGATTTGGGTGGGTTATATTGTTTCTGTGCAGGGTAAATACTGGCTGCTTTATTTTTACACTGCAATTTAGATTTCAGTTTCAACACACCCCACCCAAATCTAACTCTCTGCACATGTTATATCTGCCCCCCCCTGCAGTGCACATGGTTTTGCCCAACTGCTAACAAAGTTCCTGCTGCGATCAACTCAGAATTGCCCCCATGATCAGGTCTGAATTAGGCCCCTAGTTTGAATTTTTTGCTGTCTTCCACATGAAAGCTCCCTGAGAGAGAAGCCTCAAACTGCATCATTATAGGTTATGTTACCCCTTATATAGAAGAATACGCTTTATTACCTGTAACTGTCGATTGATTTAAGGTTTAATTCATGAACTTCTGCCATTGTTAAACCTGCATATAAAGAACAATAAACATATATATGTGTGTGTATATCTCTATATATATATATATATATATATATATATATATATATATATATATAAAACATAAATTTTGCCCATGAATCTTGCATGCTGACAATACAAGAGGAAATAAAGTCACTTGTTACCTTGTTACCTGTTTCTCTAAAGAATTCAGCAAGTCCTATAGAGATTCCTTTGTCCTGGCAGAGAAAGTGGCTTGTCCTTTATCTTCAGTGGACTTTATAGTCAAGTAGACCTGATGATTAAGCAATACAGGATTTCACATCCCCCCTCCCCCCCACCCACAGACACACATACACACAGACACACATACACACATACACACTGCCTGAAAACACAATATGGGAACTCAGATATTTAAATATGCTTTTAAATATAATTCCAGAATGTGGTAGTGAAACGTAACATATATTTAAATTCCACTGTAACATAGATGGTACCAACAAATTAAATATATACATTTAAAATAATATTGAATGGTAACGATATTTCTTGTTTATGTTTTTCCTGCTCAAAATGTTGAACAAAATTTGATTTATCATTATTCCTATAGCTTTATAAGAATGCAATATATTTTAAAGGCCATCTAAAAGATGCAAATCATTATAATGCATTTGTACTATAAGCAGGTGTATTGCGTAAAGGGGGGTACACACGGAGAGATCCGTGCTTAAAATCTAAGCAATCTTGCTAGATTGCTTAGATTTTAAGCACGGATCTGCCGTGTGTATGCCCTCCAGCGATAGCGATGCGCGGCCCCGCGCATCGCTATCGCCGATGCTAGATTGAGCTGCATGCAGGCTCAATCTAGCGGGTCGCTCACTTCACCGTTGTGTGAAGTGAGCGGCCCCCCGTCGGCTTTCCCCCTCGCTCAGCACATCGCGCTGTGCTGAGCGGGGTGAGAGATGTGTGCTGAGCGGTCTGTGTTAAGATCGCTCAGCACACATCTCTCCCGTGAGTACCCCCCTTTAGTGACCTCTACACCAATCCTTTTCTGGTCATTTTACAAATCAGTAGATGTTCTGAAAGCCAAAATGTTGGCCTCTCTAGCACCGTCCTTGACTGGTTTACCTCATACCTCACTAACCGCTCCTTCTCTGTGTCTGCCTCCGGAACCACCTCACACCCTTCCATCCTTCCTGTTGGTGTCCCTCAGGGTTCTGTCCTAGGCCCCCTTCTGTTCTCCCTCTACACCTCTTCCCTGGGTGCGCTCATTAACTCCTTTGGCCTTCAATACCACCTCTATGCTGATGACACACAACTCTACCTCTCCTCTCCTGATCTGTCCCCCTCTGTCCTCTCTCAGGTCTCCAGCTGCCTCCCTGCCATCTCCTCCTGGATGTCTGAGCGCTCTCTGAAGCTCAACATGGATAAAACTGAACTTATTATCTTTCCCCCAGCCAGAGCAACACCCCCTACAAACATCTCTATCACTGTTGACAACACTATCATCTCCCCCGTTGCCCAACTCCGCTGCCTGGGCGTCACTCTTGACTCCTCCCTCTCCTTTGCACCCTACATCCAAGCTCTGGCGCAATCTTGTCGGTTCCAGCTACGCAACATTGCTCGCATCAGGCCATTTCTCTCCCAGAGTGCAACTAAACTAATCATCCACTCACTGGTCATCTCACGACTTGACTACTGCAATGTGCTCCTCACTGGCCTCACTTGCTCCCACATCGCTCCCCTCCAATCTGTCCTCAACTCTGCAGCTAGGCTCATCTTCCTCTCCCGCCGCACCACTTCTGCCACTCCCCTTCAACAAAATCTACACTGGCTCCCATTCCCCTACAGAATCCTCTTCAAACTCCTCACCCTCACATACAAGGCCATCTCTAATTCCACTGCTCCCTACATCTCCAACCTCCTCTCCCTTCATACTCCCTCCCGCCCACTACGGTCGGCTGATGACCGTCGCCTCTCCTCTGCCTTGGTCACTGCTTCCCATGCACGAGTTCAGGATTTTGCCCGTGCTGCACCCCTTCATTGGAATGCGCTCCCCCGCTCCATTAGACTCTCCCCGACCTTGCAAAGCTTCAAACGGGCATTGAAAACCCACCTATTCATCAAAGCGTACCCCTCCAATGCATAACCTAGTCCTTAGGCTGCTCCTCCATCCCCCTGCCCCATGCCTTGGACATCTCTGCTTTGCTCGCATACCACCATCAGGCTTACCTGCTTGCACCTCATGTCATCTGTCTGTTGCCCCTCCCCACTAGATTGTTAGCTCTTCAGAGCAGGGCCCTCTTTCCTCTTGTCTAAACCCTCTTCTTGACACATTTCACTCAGCGACCATCTTTACCTGCTTTCTCTCCTGCTGGTAAAGGCTCATCTCTATCTATGGCCGCCAGCCCCAAGTAGTACAATGATTACTCCTTCGCTACTTACATCTAAGCTGTATTATGTTTTGAGAATTGTGTTGCTCTTTGTTACCTGCACTCCATTTTTGTTATTTATTTACTGTTATGCTAAGTTTAGTCTCCCTGTACTGTCCTTTGTACGGCGCTGCGAAACACTTGTGGCGCCCTATAAATAAAATGTAATAATAATAATAATAAAAGCAATTACCTTTTGTGATGTTGCCAGAAATGTTCCACTGCTAGCAATCTCTCCAACAGGATGAGCTGATTGTGTGGGACAGGGAGGTCTGTTTACTATTCTGATGTATGCCCCCAGGGTTATTGATGAATGCACAAAGACAATGTGGGGAGAAAAAGCTATTCAGAGATAAACCTTTATCTGGCTTAGATATCTGCAATCCTATACTTTATCTTTAGCAGGGTCCCTATGTGGTGCCACTCCTAGACCTGAAAGGTATATGCATAAATGCATTCTCCTCTCACTGCTCTTTGATATACCCCTTTTCCACTAGCGACCCGTGCTACAGCCCCCTGCAGACAGCGCTCACCAACCCAGCAATTGCCGGGTTGGTGACGCGCTAGTGACGCGGCATGATCTCTCAGCGCCGCCCTCCCTATGCACTGTAAATGGGAGCCGTGTCGCCTCAACACGGCTCCCGTTCACACTAGACCACTAGCCGGGTTGAACACGTGTTCAACCCGGCTAGCTACCCGGGTAGGATTCCCGGATCACTTGATCACTTGATGCCGGGGGACCCGTTTCCACTAGGGAAAAACACGGGTAAATGCGCGTCCCCGCGTATTTACCCATGTTTAAAAAAGCTAGTGGAAAAGGGGTATAAATGTCACAGTACTCAGAGATACCACAGTATTAGCTTTCCTTGGGTCATCTATATACTGCAGTGCCGTAACTAGACATTTTAGCGCTGTGTGCAAGAAACAGCATCGGCACCCCCCCCCATATACAAAACAGGGCCATTGCGCACATCAGGCGCGTGCCAAAACTATAGGAGCATGGCCACAGAGCTCCGTTTCACACATTATGGCAGCAAAGCCCCCCTTTTTTTTACACATTAGGCAGGTAGAGTCCCCTTTTTTACACATCACAACGGCAGAGTCCCCCTTTTTACACATTACGCAGGCAGAGTCCCCTTTTTACACATTACGGCAGCAGAGAGTCCCTTTTTTTTACACATTATGGCAGCAGAGAGTCCCCTTTTTTTACACATCACGGCAGCAGAGAGTCCCCTTTTTTACACATCACGGCAGCAGAGAGTCCCCTTTTTTACACATCACGGCAGCAGAGAGTCCCCTTTTTTACACATCACAGCAGCAGAGAGTCCCCTTTTTTACACATTAGGGCAGCAGAGAGTCCCCTTTTTTACACATTATGGCAGCAGAGGCCTCCTTTTTACACTTTAAGCAGGCAGAGTCCCCTTTTTACACATTATGGCAGCAGAGAGTCCCCTTTTTTACACATTACGGCAGCAGAGAGTCCCCTTTTTTACACATTATGGCAGCAGAGGCCTCCTTTTTACACATTAAGCAGGCAGAGTCCCCATTTTTACACATCACGGTAGCAGAGAGTCCCCTTTTTTGCACATCACGGCAGCAGAGAGTCCCCTTTTTTACACATTACGGCAGCAGAGAGTCCCCTTTTTTACACATTATGGCAGCAGAGGCCTCCTTTTTACACATTAAGCATGCAGGGTCCCCTTTTTACACATTATGCAGCAGATTCCTCTTTTTACACATTAAGCAGGCAGAGTCTCATTTTACACATTAGGAAGCAGAGTCCCCCTTTTTACATGAAAGAGACAGAGAGAGAGAGAGAGAGAGAGAGAGAGAGAGAGAGAGAGAGAGAGAGAAAGTGTGTGTTTGTGTGTGTAAGTATTATACTTAACTGTGACCAGCTGGCAGAGTGGCAGGCCCTCTCTTCTCCTTCCTGGCCTCCTCCTCCTCCTCCCCCAGCTCTCAGCTCCTCGCAGTGCAGTCTCTCCCGAGTTGCAGGGGGTGGCGATCCGGCATCCAGATGCGAACATTTATGTCCCGGGACTCGGGAGCCAGAGCTGCTGCTCCTCCATCCTCTCTCCCCCGCGGCCGCTCCCCCGGCATGATGCAGTTGCTCCCAGCACAACAAATATTGAACTTGCAGGGGGAAGGTAAGGGAGCCATCACCGCAACTATGTCTGAGAACAGCCTGCTGCTGGTGCTGGTGATCAGTGCAGAGGCTGGGACGCTGCTGAATGAAGCCGCGAAGACCAGAGGGCCGGGTCAGCGAAGCCTGGACGCTGAGGAGTTGATAGTGGTGAGTGGGCGCCGTCAGATTAGACTGCGCTAGCTGGATGATTGCAGCAGGCAGCAGCAGTGCACGGACAATCACCTTGCTTGCCCGCATACTGAGCCAGCGCTACTGAGTCCCCTGCAGCAAAGGAAGCAGGAGATGGGAGACAGGCGCCAGCGGGAGTGAGTCGGGCTGGGGATAGCGGCCATGTGGGTGAGGGGTGTGCTGCCAGATGGTGCGCCCTCAGTGCATTTGCGCTGTGGGCAAGGCACCATTGGCACACATCTAGTTACGGCCCTGATATACTGTACCCTCTACCAGGGATGGACTGGCCCACAGGGGGAAAACCCCGGTGGGCCCCACTGTCAGGGCCCCCACCTCCTCCTCTAGGGATCAGGTTCCAGACTGCACTTGACATTAAACATATGTTACCTTATACTGCACAGGACTATGGTGTATTCTCTACGGGATGCGGTCATGTGACTGATGCTTGGAATCCCGGTGGTAACCATGCCAACGCCAGAATCCCGAGTCGACAATGCCGCACGATGGAATGCTGACACACAGGGTCTATTTCCACTCGTGGGTGTCCATGACACCGAGCCTGCTGCATGGCAAGTGCAATGAACCCGCAAGGGGCTTTGTTTCACTTGCCTCCTCTGTGGCATTCTGCTGCCGGGATCCTGTGGATGCTAAGCTGACCGCCGGGATCCCATCCGCTGGGAACGCATTACCAATCCTTGTCTACAGTGCATTTCTGCTATTAATTGGTATATTATCATGCATGCACTTACTAGTAATTACTAAATATATTTATCAGGGGTCCCAGACCATGCACTTTCTAATGGTTAGGCAAACCAATGTGGTAGGCCACACCCCCTTTGGAGACTGGCCACACTTATAAAACTGATCCCTACCACTGCATTCACTGGTGGGACCTTCACGCCCCAGTCTGACACTGCACTGTACATATTGTAGTACTTCCAATCTCATGTACTGTAGATAAGACACACAGTGGCCCTCATTCCGAGTTGTTCGCTCGCTAGCAGATTTTAGCAGTATTGCACACGCTAGGCCGCCGCCCTCTGGGAGTGTATCTTAGCTTAGCAGAATAGCGAACGAAAGATTAGCAAAACTGCTACTAAATAATTCTTTGCAGTTTCTGAGTAGCTCCAGACCTACTCCTAGATTGCGATCAGCTCAGTCCGTTTAGTTCCTGGTTTGACGTCACAAACACGCCCTGCGTTCGGCCAGCCACTCCCCCGTTTCTCCAGACACTCCCGCGTTTTTCCCTGACACGCCTGCGTTTTTTAGCACACTCCCGGAAAACACTCAGTTACCACCCAGAAACGCCCCTTTCCTGTCAATCATTCACGATCAGCAGTGCAACTGAAAAACGTCGCTCGAATACCAGCAAATCTACTAAGTTTTGTGTTAATTAACTTAGCGCATGCGCTCTGCGTACCATGCGCATGCGCATTTAGCAACAAATCGCAGCATAGCGAAAATCAGCAACGAGCGAACAACTCGGAATGACCACCAGTGTTCTTTCATGTATCATTATATATAACAGATGTTGTTCACCTGTTCCCTCAAGATCTGTTTAACTGTTTACATTTAAGTAGTTGTAGTAGTATTCTGGGAATGTGTCTGTATGCATGTGGCCCTCTTGTGGGCACTGTCACAACCACTGAAATGTGTTGCTTATCCAAATGAGTATGATGAGTAGTGGTGGCTGTATGGTACTAAAGTGCCCAACCAAGGGTGAAACACGTAGTTATAGTTCAAAGATCACTGATCCCTGGTAAGAGAGAGGAAAGAAAAGTTCAGCATTATAAGTGTTTCTCAACTTCAGAAATTTAAAGCTTCTGCAAAACATACTAATCCTCACTTCCCCATAATTATTACAAGGGAGGAGATTTTTATTTAATTTTATTTGTGTAAATCAATTTAAAGGTCTTTTTGTACGTTTTTATATTTTCAGTAGAGTTGTTCACTAAGTGTAATTGTATACTAATATCAGTAGATATTCTCTGCCCCACAACCTTAAGTTCAGTACATAGGCCCTCATTCCGAGTTGTTCGCTCGCAAGGCGATTTCAGCAGAGTTACACACGCTAAGCCGCCGCCTACTGGGAGTGAATCTAAACTTCTTAAATGTGCGACCGATGTATGCGCATTTTTGCGATCAAAAACGAGTTAGCAGTTTCTGAGTAACTCCAGACTTACTCTGCCTGTGCGATCAGTTCAGTGCTTTTCGGTCCCGGCTGACGTCAGAAACACACCCAGCGTTCGGCCAAGCACTCCCACCGTTTCTCCAGACACGCCTGCGTTTTTTCCGGAAACGGTAGCGTTTTCAGCCACACGCCCATAAAACGCCATACATCCGCCCAGTAACACCCATTTCCTGTCAATCACAATGCGATCGCCGGAGCGATGAAAAAGCCGTGAGTAAAATTACTTTCTTCATAGTAAAGTTACTTGGCGCATGCGCAGTGCGAACATTACGCATGCGCACTAAGAGAATTCTCACTGCGATGCGATGAAAAATACCGAGCGAACAACTCGGAATGAGGGCCATAGTAACTCAATGCATGTAATATTGTGCAGTGGGAAAGTTTGGTTTTATAACTGGTTTTGTGGTTTTTTTGTGTTGAACGCAATCTTTGTGAAAACAAATTTTGGATTTTTGTGTACTTTCTCTTTCTTTTGGCTTTATGTTGTGTCCTTTAATTTATGGAAGTATATTTAATTGTATGCATGTGTGAGAGGTGCGGCTGCTGTGCGTGTGGTGGTGCCTGCTGCCGTGCAGGTGTAGACTCTGTACTCACCAGGCGCCGCTCTCTCTCACCTTCAGGTACCGGAACCTTCAACGGACCTGGCAACTCTTCCGTCGGACCCGGACACGACGACCTAGGAGGAAAGAGATTGCTGAGTGCCGTCCTCCTACCTGTGGACCGAAACGCCCTCCGACCTCTAGAAAAATAGTGCTTTCGGGCTAGGTGGGGGTCATCATTGGCGTCCGCCTCAGAGCCCGAATTTCACCTATCGGCACTTTCGCACCAGGTGGAAATTCCGCCTTGCACAGCCGTGCAAGGCTCACCGTTGCCCTGAAGGAAGGGAGATAGAAAGGAACACAACCAAACACTCAGACCGTGGTTACTCACCGTCTTACACTCCGGTACTCCGATCTTCTCCAGTACAGGTCCCTGTAAGGAGGCAAAAGAAAGAAACAGCCGTGCAGGGCCTAACTAGACCTAGTGTCACACCCTATACTAACTATAACGGCAGAGCCCTCAAACTAGCTCTGTGGGTGTGGTGCGACATAACTATGCACAAACATTATAACAGCAATCCACCCTGCACGGTAACAACACACATCGGAAATACAATATAAAACAGTGCTGTCCCTTTTTAATCCCTACCTGCCGCTCGACGGGGGTGGGCACCGCACGGCCTACCCACCTCCTGTGCCTTCCCTCATGTGGGCCTCAGCTCTGCCTTCCTAAATACCTCGGGGTGGCCTGGGCCTAGTGCCCAGGGCCACCTGTACTCACCTCGGGGCTCTTATCCACTGGGCCTAGCGCCCCCTAACTGCACACAGGCCGCAGGCCTGACTTCGCCCACAGGCCTAGCGCCCGCCTAACTTGCTGCCCGTTGGGTGACCTGGGCCTTGTGCCCAAGGTCACCTTAATGTATCCCTAATTGGCCACAATTACACTAGGGCCTACTGCCCTCTAACGTCCCCACAGGCCTAATGCCTGAACTGCCCCCGGGCCTAGTGCCCGCCTACTGCGGCGCTTTAAGGTGGCTTGGACCTAATGCCCAAACACCCGGTGGTCTAGGGAGGAGAGAAGGGGGCACCTTAGAAGGGCCTACCTGCGGTGGAGAAGGCTGCAGTGGGGAACTGCACAGCTCAATTGCTTCCCACCACTGCAGCCTTCTCGGCCTGGATGCATTCTTCTGCCGCTGGCCCGTCCTGGCCAGCGGCGCCGCCGTCTCTTCGCCGCGTCCAGCCGCCGCTGGACATCTTCCCGGAGCCCGACGTCTTCCGGCCTCTTCAGCGGCCACCGGAGCTCTTCTTCCCACGGCCGTCGTCTTCTCCTCCGCGCCGGACTATCTTCTGCGCTCCTGCGCGCCGACGATCTCCGCTGCTCCCGCCCGTCTTCTTTCTTCGCGCTCTTCCGCGCGCGCGGTCCCTTCGGCTCCCGCCCGGCGTCTGACATCAGACGCCGGGGGCGGGGCCTATGACGCGGCGAGCGCCGATTGGCTCGCCGCGTCCCTCTCTGATTGGCTGCCGCTCCGGGAGCCGCGATTGGCTCCCGGAGGGCGCCAAGATTCAAAAGCCTCTGGTCCGGTGCAGGGAAAAGGGTAATCCCTGCACCGGACACCCGCCGCCACGCACCCAGCGCTGGGGACAGACAAGCTGCCCCAGCGCTGTCCCCAGCTAGGGACACCACCACAGATGTGCCCACAGGGCACATCTCTACATTTCCCCCCCCTTTTTCCTTTGTAGTCCCTACAAAGTTCCTCACGACGTCCATTGTCCGCGGGTCAGGGAATTCCGAGGTCCCTTCGGCGAGGTTGTGTTCGAGGGTCCAGCCCGGACAGGCTGTGACCCCACATCCTTCCACCTCCAGCTCCGGGTTCCTCTTACGTCCTGACCTCCATCGGCGGATCCTCTGGGGGAGTGGCATCTCCTCACGGTCGCTCGACGTTGGCCACCAAGGGGAATCTTCCACGGGGACAACAGTCACCCACTCTTGACCTCCGTTATCGTCTGTGGCTTTGTCCCTGTCTTCCGGGTGTGGTATCGACCACCATCCAACAGCGGAATCCTCCGGGGCATCCGTTTCCTCCCGGGCAACAGCCACCATATGTTGCATTTCCTCGTGGGGCATCTCCAAAGGTCCTGTGTCTTCCTCTGGAACGGGTCCTCCCACGGCATCACGATCCTGTCCCCGTACATCCGTCCATTTCGGCACTCCCGGCAGGTACTCTTGCTCCAGGACTATCTCCTCCTTTTCGCGGAGGGCATTCAACTGGGAGCATGACTCCACCCGATCCTGCCAGTCACTCTCGTCGGCGCTTCCGATGCCAGAGTCGTCCTCCATCTGTTCTGGGAGGGATTCGTCGGCGGACAGCTCACCGTAGTCCGAGTCTTCCTCCGATATCTGGACTGGGGTATTATTTTCCTCCTCAGCGTACTTCTTCCTTTCCGCTGGCACCTCTGTTTCCTCAGCGTACTCCTTCGCTTCCGCTGGCATCTCTTCTTCCTCAGCGTACTCCTTCGCTTCCGCTGGCATCGTGACTTCCTCAGCGTACACCTTCGCTTCCGCTGGCATCTTTTGGTACCCAGGACACTCCTGTTCCGCACGTCCTGGACGTGGACGGTTCCATCGCGGGTAGATTCCGGACGTCTCCGTCACTGGGTCTTCACGCTTTTCTTCGCAGCGTGGTCTCTTCACCTCCCAGTCGTCCACCTCCGCCTCATGCGGGAAAGGATTCTGCCTTACTGGGGTCACTTTCTTGGGACAGAGTAGGTCCGCAGCATCTTCCCAGGGGCACTCACTGGCCGCATGTCCTGGTCGCCGACACTTCCAACAAGGGAGGGCCACTGCCACCTTCTCCAAGACGGGTTCCTGGTCCACCTCCTTCACTGGGGAATCTTCACCCGTTGGTTCTGGCTCAGAGGAAATGGGTACCTGCGAACTACCTTCAAGCAGGGTCTTCCGCTCCATTTCCCTGGTTTCCTCCTCCCATCTCTGGGCGTGACCATCCGCAATCATCCGGTCTTCATTCCACGGACAATCGGGAAGCGCATGTCCTCTCGCCTCGCAGAGCGCACACACAGGCTCTGCAGCCACCCGGTCCCAAAGCTGATGACGAGACTCCGTCATCTGCTTCACCGTGGCCTCGTAGTCCGTCCTGTCTTCAGTCCATGGACATTCCAGGAGCCGATGTCGGGGATCTCCACAGCTTTCACACCGGGAATCAACCTCATCTTCGCTCAACTCTTCGTCCCAAGGACAACTGTTGTGCTCATGCCCGTAGTTTCCGCAGAGCAAACATCGGGACTCCTTCTTCACTTGGCCCTGCTGACGTCTTCGGTCCGCTTCCTGGACCACCTTCTTTGGGGACGTCTCTCGCCAAGTGCACTCGCTGGCAAAGTGCCCTGTCTGCCGACATCTCTTGCAGGGCGTCACAGCGGCTTTCTTGCGCCCCTTCTCCCGGCGCTCTTCTTTTCCACGCTGGACCGACCGCTGCACCATCTTCAGGATGTCTGCCCCAGACACCGTCACCCAGTCGCTCTGGTCCACACACATCCGGGGGTGAGTCTTCTCCGGAGCCGTCTGCAGGGAGGTCTTCTTGGTGGCGTTCCACATCGTGTCCGTGATCCGGTCTCTTTGATCCTGCCGACTACGCCAAGTGTGAGAGGTGCGGCTGCTGTGCGTGTGGTGGTGCCTGCTGCCGTGCAGGTGTAGACTCTGTACTCACCAGGCGCCGCTCTCTCTCACCTTCAGGTACCGGAACCTTCAACGGACCTGGCAACTCTTCCGTCGGACCCGGACACGACGACCTAGGAGGAAAGAGATTGCTGAGTGCCGTCCTCCTACCTGTGGACCGAAACGCCCTCCGACCTCTAGAAAAATAGTGCTTTCGGGCTAGGTGGGGGTCATCATTGGCGTCCGCCTCAGAGCCCGAATTTCACCTATCGGCACTTTCGCACCAGGTGGAAATTCCGCCTTGCACAGCCGTGCAAGGCTCACCGTTGCCCTGAAGGAAGGGAGATAGAAAGGAACACAACCAAACACTCAGACCGTGGTTACTCACCGTCTTACACTCCGGTACTCCGATCTTCTCCAGTACAGGTCCCTGTAAGGAGGCAAAAGAAAGAAACAGCCGTGCAGGGCCTAACTAGACCTAGTGTCACACCCTATACTAACTATAACGGCAGAGCCCTCAAACTAGCTCTGTGGGTGTGGTGCGACATAACTATGCACAAACATTATAACAGCAATCCACCCTGCACGGTAACAACACACATCGGAAATACAATATAAAACAGTGCTGTCCCTTTTTAATCCCTACCTGCCGCTCGACGGGGGTGGGCACCGCACGGCCTACCCACCTCCTGTGCCTTCCCTCATGTGGGCCTCAGCTCTGCCTTCCTAAATACCTCGGGGTGGCCTGGGCCTAGTGCCCAGGGCCACCTGTACTCACCTCGGGGCTCTTATCCACTGGGCCTAGCGCCCCCTAACTGCACACAGGCCGCAGGCCTGACTTCGCCCACAGGCCTAGCGCCCGCCTAACTTGCTGCCCGTTGGGTGACCTGGGCCTTGTGCCCAAGGTCACCTTAATGTATCCCTAATTGGCCACAATTACACTAGGGCCTACTGCCCTCTAACGTCCCCACAGGCCTAATGCCTGAACTGCCCCCGGGCCTAGTGCCCGCCTACTGCGGCGCTTTGAGGTGGCTTGGACCTAATGCCCAAACACCCGGTGGTCTAGGGAGGAGAGAAGGGGGCACCTTAGAAGGGCCTACCTGCGGTGGAGAAGGCTGCAGTGGGGAACTGCACAGCTCAATTGCTTCCCACCACTGCAGCCTTCTCGGCCTGGATGCATTCTTCTGCCGCTGGCCCGTCCTGGCCAGCGGCGCCGCCGTCTCTTCGCCGCGTCCAGCCGCCGCTGGACATCTTCCCGGAGCCCGACGTCTTCCGGCCTCTTCAGCGGCCACCGGAGCTCTTCTTCCCACGGCCGTCGTCTTCTCCTCCGCGCCGGACTATCTTCTGCGCTCCTGCGCGCCGACGATCTCCGCTGCTCCCGCCCGTCTTCTTTCTTCGCGCTCTTCCGCGCGCGCGGTCCCTTCGGCTCCCGCCCGGCGTCTGACATCAGACGCCGGGGGCGGGGCCTATGACGCGGCGAGCGCCGATTGGCTCGCCGCGTCCCTCTCTGATTGGCTGCCGCTCCGGGAGCCGCGATTGGCTCCCGGAGGGCGCCAAGATTCAAAAGCCTCTGGTCCGGTGCAGGGAAAAGGGTAATCCCTGCACCGGACACCCGCCGCCACGCACCCAGCGCTGGGGACAGACAAGCTGCCCCAGCGCTGTCCCCAGCTAGGGACACCACCACAGATGTGCCCACAGGGCACATCTCTACACATGAACTGGACTGGTATTTAATGTGTTGTAAACTTTTAACTTGTCAGGAGCACCCTATTTACATCTTGGCTATAAACAGTAGCCAATGAGGTTAAAAGAAATTTTACTGAATACTGTACTGCATATGTTCTCAAACTCGGTCCTCAGGACCCCACTCATTGCATGTTTTCCAGGTCTCCTCATGGAATCTCAAGAGAAATAATAAGCACCACCTGTAGATCTGTTAAAATGTGCCAGTAAGTAATGAGTCCACCTGTGCACCTGCTAAGTGACCTGGAAAACATGAACTGTGTGGGGTCTTGAGGACTGAGTTTGAGAACCACTGCTGTACTCTAACAAAGTGTATGTTCTTATTGTATTTTTATAACTAATGTACTTTTTGCTTAGCTATAAAAGATGACCATATAGGCAAGTATGTAATGAAATCTTAGTTCGGTGGCCGTGCGGGATGCCGGACGAACTCAGACATTTTTTTTAAAGGGACAGTCCTGTACAAGGCATGGTTATCCTTGTACATAATTGTCCCTTTAAAAAAATGTCCAAGTTCGGCTGGCATCACGCCAGGCTGCCGAACTTTGACCTTATTATATCCTGGCCATAGAGTGGGAGGGGTAGGGGGGATAATGAAAGAGTTAGAGGCTTTGCAGTTGTAGACAGTACAGGAAAGCAGTAGATGCAGGGGCTTGTATTCAAGTACTATTGTATAGCCACTTAGAAAAAAGGCATACGCAGGGCTGAACTGGTCATCTGGCAGTTCTGGCAAATATCAGAAGGGCCAATAACCAGATGGGCTGGTCCAGCCGACCATCAGATACATCTGTGCAGGGTTACTGTAAGACATGGTTGTGTCATAAAGTCTTGTTATGCAGCCGCATGTTTGGTGACACACTGGCCACTGGTGTGAGGAGCTGAGGAAGTGCGGGTGGTGTTACATCTCTCACAGCATGGGTGGCATCAGGTTTGAGTGTTGGCGGACATAGCTACTGTGGAGACCACCGGTAGCCAAAGGAAGCAGGCAGGGGCTGATTGGGAACAAAAAGCGGCCCTGGAAAAATTTGTACTAGTGGCCCCACATGGGCAGTACCAGAGGTGTAAGGTCTAGCCATGGGCCATGGCAGCAGCACCCTCCCCCCAAGACTTTCCAGATAGTGGGCATGTCCAGCATCAAGGGGGAAGTTAAAAAAAATAAAAATAAAATATTATGAGCACATTATATGATACACCTTCAGAATTTAGGAAACTATATCATTCTTTAGAAAGATATATTTTCTTGCTTATTACACCAACTATATCCCAATCACTGTTCACTCAATCTTATATGTCAGCCAAGCAGGCAGACAGAGCATACACTAGATCATCTGCAATCACAGGCTAAGTGGCAAAGTAATTTTCATATAGGCAAATTATTTTGCATCTTATTCATTATGTCTATAAAAAGGACCACATGTCCTTAAACAAAACAGGCCCCACGGGTGCGTCGGCCCACCGGGAATCTTCCCTGTGAACCCTATGGCCAATCCGCCTCTGGAAGCAGGGTTCTGCAGCTAGGAATATACTACAGCCAGGTAATACCTTGCTGACTTCTCCTTCTCTGATTGGGTACAGTGTAGATAGGTTATAGCTCTCTTTCTCTCTCTCTCTCTCTCTTTGCCATTTCCCTCATTGCTTTCCTCCTGTCTCTCTCTGCCATATCTCTCTATTCCTCCTCTCTCTCTCCTATCTCCTATTCCTTCTCTCTACCACTGTCTCTCTCATCGCTGCATATTCCTCCTCTCTTGCTAACCCTAACCTTGGGGCAGATCTATTAACCTGGAGATGGCATAAGGAAGTAATAAACCAGTGATAAGTGCAAGGTGTTAAATGCACCAGACAGTCAGCTCCTAACTGTCAATTTGCATATTGGAGCGAATTGGCTGGTGCGTTTATCACCTTGCACTTATCACTGGTTTATCACTTCCTTATGCCTTCTCCAGGTTAATACATCTGCCCCCCTATTCATTCTTTCTTTCTTTCTTTCTTTCTTTCTTTCTCTCTCCCATTTCCCCCTATTCCTCTGCTCTGTCCCGCCTCATCCTATTGCTCCTCTCTCTATCTCCCCCTATTCATACTCTCTCTTGTCTCCCACTATTCTTGCTCTCTCCCACCTCCCGCTATTCCTCTTCTATCTCTCCTATCTCCCTCTATTCCTTTTCTCTCTCTCACACCTCCCCCTATTCCTTCTCTCTTTCTCATCTCCCCATTCCTCCTCCTCTCTCTCTGTCTCCCATCTCCCCCTATTCCTTTTCTCTCCATATTCCTCCACTCTCTCTTATCTTTCCATATTCCTTTCTCTGTTCTGTTTCCCCCTATTCCTCCTCTCTTTCTCACATCTTCCACTATTCCTCCTCTCTCACCAATCTCCCTATATTCCTCAACTTTCTTTCTCCAACTTCCCCCTATTTCTCCTCTTTCCCATTTCCCCTTATTCCTCCTGCCTCACCCTATCCCTGCTCTCTCTCATGTGTCCCCCTATCTCTCTCCCATCTCCCCTTATTCATCCTTCTCTCTCTTGCGTCTCTTTCTCTCCCATCTCCCCCTATTCTTCCTCTGTCTGCCCCTCTCTCTCTCTTTCTCCTGTCTCCCCCTATTCTTCCTCTCTTTCTTTCTCTTTGTGTGTGTGTGTGTGTGTGTGTGTGTGTGTGTCTCTTCCATCTGCCCTTATTCCTCCTGCAATCCCCTATTCCTCCTCTGTCTGCCTCTCCCATCACCCCTTATTCTACCTCTCTCTCTCCCATCTCCCCCTATTCCTCCACTCACTGTCTGTTTGTCTGTCTGTCTCTCTCTCTCTCCTATCTCCCCTTATTCCTCCTTTGTCTCTCCCATCTACCCCATTCGTCCTCTATCTGTCTGTCTCTCTTCCATCTCTCCCTATTTATCCTCTGTCTATCTGTCTCTTTCTCTCTCTTCTGTCTTCCCCTATTCCTCCTCTCTCTCTCCCTTCTCCGTTATTCCTCCTCTCATTCTCCTGTCTCCCCTTATTCCTCCTCTCTCCATGGTGGTCATTCCGAGTTGTTCGCTCGCTAGCTGCTTTTAGCAGCAGTGCAAACGCTAGGCCGCCGCCCTCTGGGAGTGTATCTTAGTTTAGCAGAATAGCGAACGAAAGATTAGCAGAACTGCTACTAAATAATTATTTGCAGTTTCTGAGTAGCTCCAGACCTACTCCTAGATTGCGATCACCTCAGTCCGTTTAGTTCCTGCTTTGACGTCACAAACACGCCCTGCGTTCGGCCAGCCACTCCCCCGTTTCTCCAGCCACTCCTGCGTTTTTACCTGGCACGCCTGTGTTTTTTTAGCACACTCCCTGAAAACGGCCAGTTGCCGCCCAGAAACACCCACTTCCTGTCAATCACACTACGATCACTCGAGCGATGAAAAAACGTTGCTCAAGCTTGTGCAAATCTCAAAAGTTGTGTTAAATTAGTGAACGCATGCGCGCTGCGTACCATGCGCATGCGCATTTTCCACCTAATCGCTCTGTTGCGAAAAATGGCAACGAGCGAACAACTCGGAATGACCACCCATATTCCTTCTCCCTCCATATCCTTCCTTTCTCTCTCCTGTTTCCCCATATTCCTCATCTCTTACTCCTATTTCTCCCTATTCTTCTCTCTCTCTCTCGCCCATCTTCCCTTATTCCTCTCTCTCTCTCTACCATCTCCCTCTATTCCTCCCTCTCACATCTTCCCCTATTCCTTATCTCTCTCTAGTGTCTCCCATCCCCCCGTCTCTCCTGTTTTCCCCTATTCCTCCTCTCTCTCTCTCTCTGCCATTGCCCTCTAATCCTCTCTCTCTCTCTCTCGCATGCCCTCTATTTGTCCACTCTTTTTCTATTTCCCATCTCCCCCATTCCTTCTCCTCTCTCACGCTCATCTTCCCTTATTTCTCTCTCTCTCTCTCTCTCTCTCTCTCTCTCCCATCTCTACCTATTCCCCCTCTCTTTACCATCTCCCTCTATTCCTCTCTCTCATGTCTCTCCCATTCCTCCTCCTCTCTCACATCTCCCACTATTCCTCCTCTCTCTCTCTCTCTCTCTCTCTCTCTCTCTCCTGTTTCCCCTATTCCTCCTCTCTTTCCCATATACCCCTGTTCCTGCTCTCTCTCACATCTACCCCTATTCCTCCTCTCACTCATGTCTCTCCCTATTGACTTACCCTCTCACGTCACCCTTTATTCCTCCTCTCTCATCTCCCCCTAATCCTTCTCCCTCTTACATCTCCCCCATTTCTCCTCTCTCTCCCATCTTTCCCTATCCCTCTCTGTACCATTGCCACCTATTCCTCCTCCTCTCTCTTGTGACTCCTATTTTTCTCATCTGTTTTCCCCTATACCTCCTCTCTTTTTCTCTCTCTCTCTCTCTCTCTCTCTCTCTCTCTTTCTGCCATTGCCCTCTATTCCTCTCTATCTGGTCTCCCCTTATTCCTCCCCTCTCTCTCATCTCTTCCATTCCACCTCTCTCTCCTGTCTCCCCCTATTCCTCCTAACCCTTTCTCCTGTCTCCCCATTCCTCCTCTCTTTCTCCCGTCTCCTTCTATTCATCCTCTCTCCATATTCCTTCTATGTCTAAAATCTCTCCATATACTATACCTCCTTTCTCTCACCTGTTTTCCCCCGTATTCTCTCCCTTTCTTCCTATTCCCCCTATTCCTCCTCTCCCATCTACCTCTATCCCTTCTCTCTCTCTCTCTCTCTCTCTCTCAAGTCTCTCCCTATTCCTCCTCTCTCCTCCTATTCCAGCTCTCTCACTCTCTCTCTTAGGGTCTGGGGTGGAGCTATTAAAAAAAGTTATAGATAGATGATCAAAATATAGTTTTCAGAAAAGAAGGCATTCAATATGGGCTTTAAGATAAAACTATAGATACATAGGGATGTAGTCTATATAATGTCTGTCGGGATCCCGGTATTCAGGAGACCGACTCCAGAATCTCAACAGCTGGTGAAATACTGACGTCCGGCATCCTGATACATGCAGGGTATTCCCACTTATTTGGTGGGTCCACGCCACCAACCGAGTAGGAATAGAACCTGTGGTGAGTGAAGTGAGCCACTGGGCCAAATACGTGGCATGCGGACTCGCTGCCGGCATTCCGGCAGACGGGATGTTGCTGTCGGTATAGTGACAGCTGGCATCCCATTTGCCGGGATTTCATATGTATCCCGATACATAGGCACTCAAAAATAGACTTTAAAATAAAACGTATCTTATGGAAAATATATTTTGGCCCAGGACAGGTTCAGAAACCCAGTTCCTGATTATGGGCCCTACTCAGCTATCATAGACACACTTCCCAGCTTTGATCATCTTAATAATTACAAAAATAAATAAATATTATTTCATCTTTACAGACACGCTTTTACGAGTCACTCACTGACACAATTCAACTTTAAATGAATTATTGAATCAATGCTCAGGTCCTTAACGTCACCTTTTAAAACCTCTGATGCTTGTGGATTTAGGAGGCAACTCTCACTCTGGGATTGGTTGGATTTTCAATCCTAATATTTAAACGTGTCCAGGGACACCAGGGACCCCCTCTGGCTTTGGAGTCACTAAGTCTAGAAAGAGCCCTGTTAGAATAAAGGCAGGTAATTATGCTGATAAGGGGGTAGTTCACATTGGTATAGTAAAATGAGTCATTATTTACCTCTTGTAGTCATTTGTGATGTCACAAGCCCTTCAGCTGACTGCTGTTTCCTGTGAAGGGGGGCTGCGACAGAGGGGGATCAGCCCTGCACTTCCTATTTATATCTTACATGTTAGCTATCTGGCTGGGCCCCCACTGGACAGCAAAATATTACACCCATGCAATAAACAGTACATTAATGTGACAGATACATATCAGGCTCAGGGAGATATTCCATGATA
This sequence comes from Pseudophryne corroboree, assembly GCF_028390025.1. NCBI lineage: Eukaryota > Metazoa > Chordata > Amphibia > Anura > Myobatrachidae > Pseudophryne > Pseudophryne corroboree. Next base: position 143,227,915 of record NC_086449.1, read on the forward strand.
AGCATAACATATATACACGGGACTATTTCCCACCGCAGGCACACATCTGGTACCTAGCAAGATCACCTTCTTGGATTATTCAATATAACATCATATTCTTGTCCAATATACACTCCTGTTATGTCTGCTGCATACAGTAGTATGGGGTATACAGCCCAGATGCGAATACCAGCCGGGTGTTATAAAGGATAACATACCGTTATCTCTGGCATTCTGCTGTTCACTACGCAAGACCAGGCTGGCCAAAAATACGTGACATGATGCTGGCATGGCCATGTTCCGTCGCCCCCCCCCCCTGTTTTTTCCAGCCGCTGCGATTCAGTGACCACAGCTACCCAGTGGCCCTGGGTAAGGTTTATACCTGACCCCCCTAAGTTCAGCAACTGTGGGCTCAACAGTTCACAGTTCTTAGCACAACCTCCAGTATCCCAGGAATTGGGTTTGCCCCCTTCATGGGGAAATTGTCCCTCCTTTTTGGGTGATTGCCCTCCCTTTGCCTCTGGCACAACCGGGAGGGGCAGTGTGCACGCAGACCAGCATCAGGGAATCTGGCCGTGGCTTCTCCTTTTGCTCTTAATGACAGTGCGGACATCGGCTGCAGGGGAGTAGTAAGTATAAACAGTGATTCTCCCCATGCTCCCCCTTCAAAAGCCTGTACAGAACCCACTCTCTGTTCTATAACATCATCTGTCCCCTTATACAATGATCAACAGGCCTCATTTGTGGGATCCTCCATCTTCTCCTGCTCGCCCACCTCCCAGGGCCTGAGCACAATCTGTCCCCACCTACCATCAGGGCTAGGCAGTGCTCCTCCTAGGGGGACAATGGCTGCAGGGGTATCAGCAATTCTCCATATGCTACCCCCTCAAAAGCCTCTATCCCTTTCAGGGGCTTACAACATTTTCTAACCCCTTAAACAATAATCGCTGAGTCTCACCTGGGCAACCCTCCATCTTCTCCTGCTCACCCACCTCCCAGGGTCTGAGCATAATCTGCACCCACTTGCCACCAGTGGTAGGCAGTGGTGGTGGGGCTCCTACTCCAATCAGCAACAAGGGGAACAATGGCTGCAGGGGAGCAGGGAGTGTCAGCAATTCTCCACATGCCCCCCCCTCAAAAGCCTCCACAAACCCCTCACTTGGGCCTAGCACCTCTCCCACCCCCTTAAACAACAACTGATGGGCCTCACCAGGGTGACCTTCCATCTTCTCCAGCTCACCCAGCTTCCCCAGCCTGACTGGTGTAGGGACTGGTTGGACGACAATGTACAGCGGTACTGCTGACATCTTCCTCCCGCCTCCAGGTGTGTCCTCCCCTACTCTCAATGGTGCAGTGCTGGGTTGTGAAGAGTCCTCCTCTGAGGGGCAGGGGGGTTGCGAGCTGTGCCTCTTACCATCCAATTCACAGGCATTGGCTCGGCTGCCCCTTTGCTGCAGCGCCTCCCCTGGCACATAATTCCAGTCCATCGCAGTCGCATGGGACTGACAGTAGAGCCACACCTCTGCATCTACTCCCTGCTCTGATCTGGCGTTCGCCGTCTCTGACTCCCCGGTCCCTGGTTGCTTCCCGGTCACATACCCACATTCTGACTTCAGCTCCTCATTGTCCAGATTGCTAAATGGGAACAACACTGGATAATCTTCCTTGGGTGGTCGGGTGAGTACACACAGGGCACCTTTTCCACCATCTTCCCCAGCTAAATATGCCATGCATCCTGGGGCCAGAGCCAGCCCTAGGCATATGCAAACTAGGCAAATGCCCGGGGCATTTGGTATGCCTAGGGGCACAAGCAGCTTCTGCTGATTAAAATGATATGCGGCATGCCTACAGTATATTCTGTGTGTGACTGTGGCTGTACCTGCATACAAAATGTTACGTTACAGTGTATTCCTGGAAAACACTGTAACGTAGCATTTCATATGCAGATACAGCCACAGTCGCACATAGAATATAGGCATGCCGCATATCATTTTAATCATCAAACTGCTTGTGCATCCTAGACACATAGCAATGCAAATAAGACGTGTTTTCGTCAAAAAAAGGTGCCTGGCGTTAGCAGAGCTGCCAGCTTACTCATGCCATGCATCTCCTGCTGCATGGCGTATTGAAGCAAGATGTATGAGGACACATCTGTATCCAAGCAGAGGCAGAGGTCACAATGTTAGCGGCCATGTGAGTGCTGTGTGCAGGTGGATTGGTTGTGCAGTAGTGTTTGGCATATGTGAAAGGGGCCTTATGTGTGTCATGTGTATAAAGGCATTAATAATGTGCAGCATATGTGTAAGGGACATTATGTGTATAAGGGCATTAATAAAGGTTGGCATAATGTGTAAGGTGCATTATGTTTATAAGGACATTAATAATCTGTGTCATTTGTGTAAGGGGCATTACTGTGTGGTATTTGTATAAATGCATTACTAATGTGTGGCATTATGTGTATAAGGTGCTCTACTGTGTGGCGTAACATATAGAAATGGCACTACTGTGTGGTCTAATGTGAATAAGGAGCAATATGGTGTGGTGTAATGTGAATAAGGAGCAATTCAGTGTGATGTAATGTGAATAAGGGGCACTACTGTGAGGAGTAACGTATATAAGGTAAAGTGGTACTACTGTGTGATGTAACGTGAATAAGGGACACTATCACATGATAAAATGTGAGTAAAGTTGCACTACTGTGTGGCATAATTTGAACTGGGGGTACTGTTGTGTGGTCATGCCCCTTCCCAGCAAGAACATGCTCCTTTTAGAGCTGTGTGCCGAATGTGCGCACTGTTCCTATTTAAAATATGAGGGTAGGAGCACCAAAATGAGGACTGCTATGGGTGACGGGTGATGGTGCTGGGAAAGGGGTGCAGGGTCAGAGGTGGAACTAGCGGCGGTGCTAGGGGGCATCGATCAAAATCTTGCCTAGGGCATCATATTCGTTAGGGCCGGCTCTGCCGGGGGCAAGATGCCATCCTCCCCTGGAACACTTAGGGCCAAGCAGGCGAGCCATACTACCCCCTCCTCAGCCATCCTTTCTGGGCACAGCCCTCATAGATCTTCTGGCAGCTGATTTCTACATCTCTATCTCCCACCTCCATGGAGGAGATGGTGTTGTGCTGCTCCTCCTGGGGTGCCTGTATGGCATGCACCTCCTTCAGTTGGCTACTAGCCTCCCCCAGCTTAGCACACTGGGCGTCAGCTTGTAACAGCTGCAGGGAGAAGCTCTGTGCCTCTTCAGTCTCTGGCATTGGAATCTCTGCAATAACAGGCACATTCTCTGAGCTCTGGTCTGCTAATGGGCTATATTGTGGTGCAGCACTCACCATGGACCCTGGCGCTGCTTCCACCTTTGCATGCTCTGGGTGCATCAGTCTGTCAGCACCATGCAGGGCCACAGTGTCCAACTCCACCCTACTCCCAGACACCGTGTTGGGGGAATAAATATCCTCTCCCATACTTTTGTCTGCCACAACCCCAGTCTCTGATTTTAGGGCTCCTTCTGAGTCACAGGGCACTGGTTTCATACTGCAGGGACACTCCACAACTAGCCCCTCATTTTTTAATTAACTAAATAGGAACAGTTCTGCAATTTCCCCTTGTGTCAGTGGGGGGTCTAGTTCTGCAACTTTCTTAGTGTGCACGGCGCTCCTCATATTGCACTCTGTGGCACTGGTCCAGCCACTCTGGGGAATTCAACTGTTCCTGTGCTTCTGCGACCTCCTCCGCATCCTCAAAGCATTGCAGGAGGCACTGCAGCTGTTCCCAGACACTTCTCAGTTCTCCTGGATACAGGACCCATTTACTATACACACTAAATGCATGTAGTGGGTCCTCCTGTTGCTCATACACTCATCGAATAAGGGTGCGGTGTGAGCGGACTTTAATGGGGGTGCTGCATCATAGCTTCCATTCTGCACTTAGGTCCCCTAGATTCTTGCTATCGGATTGCCTGATTTTGCATGCCACATTTCCTCTGCAGTGGACCCCCCATCAACTCCTCCTCCCTCTGTGTTCTCTTCGCTGGCTCCTTCCCAGGAGCCAGATCACCCAGTGCTGGCGCGCTGGCCTCAGCGATCCGGCTTCTCTGCATTATCTGCGACATGGAGTTACTCACTTTTGTAACAAATGCTCTCCACTCCAGAGTTCCTAGCAGATTTCTTGCATCAGCATCACTTTTACACTGTACAAAATCATCTAGTAGATACTGGCAATTTTCTCCCCCATGGTAGCTACGGTTCACAAGCTAGTCCACAGGCATGCGGCCTCCCAGTGCTCCCAAAAGGTCTACATCTTTGTGGAAGGACTCCTCCGGGCCCATTCCTCAGCCAGCCGACTCCATGATGATTCCTCATCCATGAACTCCCCTGCCCTGAGAGACTTTGGGCACTTCTTGCCTCTCCTCAGGCACTTCTTTCCCTTTTCTGTGCCATTCTTCAAACGGGCTGCACTAGTAGGGCTCGGTCAGCATCAACTGCTGGACCCCCTCACTTCAGCTTCCATTTCTGGAATGCTCCCCTGGAGAAGTAGACACTTAAGCGGAATTTCTCTTACGTCCTAGAGGATGCTGGTGACTCCAAAAGGACCATGGGGTATAGACGGGATCCGCAGGAGCTTGGGCACACTATAAAGACTTAAACTGGGTGGGAACTGGCTCCTCCCTCTATGCCTCTCCTCCAGACCTCAGTTAGACTTTGTGCCCAGGAGTGACTGGACACACACTAGGGGAGCTCTAAAGAGTTTCTCTGGAAATACTTTTGTTAGGTTTTTTATTTTCAGGGAGACCTGCTAACTACAGGCTCCCTGGATCGTGGGAGTGAGGGGAGAGAAGTCAGACCTACTTCTTCTTAGTTTAAGGGCTCTGCTTCTTAGGCTACTGGACACCATTAGCTCCAGAGGGTTCGATCACTTGGTTCGCCTAGCTGCTTGTTCCCGGAGCCGCGCCGTCAACCCCCTCACAGAAGCCAGAAGACAGAAGCCGGGTGAGTATTAGAAGAACCGAAGACTTCAGTGACGGCAGAAGACTTCAGTAACGGAAGGTACAGCGCAGCGGTAGCACTGCGCTCCATGCTCCCACACACATCACCAACGGCACTTGCTGGGTGCAGGGCGCTAGGGGGGAGCGCCCCGGGCAGCAGTTACTGAGGTTTTGGCTGGCAAAAAAAAAAGGGCTATACAGTGTCCGATCACTGTATAGAGTACCCCCGCCAGTTTACAGATTCAAATTTTAGCGGGCTACAGCGCGCCGGGAAGGGGGCGAGGCTTAGCCGCACATTGCTCACCAGCGCCATTTTCTCCTATCTCTACAGCGCTGCAGAGACGCTGCCCGGACCTCCAAGCTCCCGCAAGTACACAGGGAGAAAAACAGGGGGGGGGGGGCACATAAAATTGGTGTTTTTCAATTTATATTGCCGGCGCTGAGCATATTACTAGCTTTGGTTAGTGTATGGGCGCTGGGGGTGTGAGCTGGCATACTCTCTCTGTGTTCTCCCTAAGGGCTTCTCTGTGGGCCCGTCCCCGGGTTTGTGGACTGTGTGAGTGTGAGTGTGTCGGCACGAGGTGTCGACATGTCTGAGCCTGGGTGTTCCTCCCCGGAGGAAGTTATGGGGGCTGCAGAAAAAGATTTAAGTATGTGTCTGTCGGCACAGCCGACGGCTGATTGGATGACTATGCTGAGTACACTGAATACAAATGTGGCTTTATTGTCAAAAAGACTGGATAAATCTGATTCTCAGACACAAACATGGAGCCAGTCGGTGGAGGACGCATTGTCTCAGGTACAAACAGTCTCAGGGTCACAGAAGCGTGCTTTTAACCACATGGCAGATACAGGTACCGACACGGACTCTGACTCGGATGTCGATTTAAATGAGGCTTCTTTGCATCCACGGGTTGTCAAGAGTATTCAGTATATGATTATAGCCATTAAAGATGTTTTACGTATATCTGAGGAACCTGCCGTTCCTGACACAAGAGTTTGTTTATTTAAGGGGAAGAGACCTGAGGTAAAATTTCCCCCCTCTCATGAAATGAATGCGCTTTGTGAAAAGGCTTGGGAGTCGCCTGAAAAAAGGTGGCAGATTCCCAAGCGAATTTTGATGGCATATCCTTTTTTCTCTGACGATAGGGAAAAATGGGAGTCGTCTCCAAATGTGGACAAGGCTCTATCCCGATTGTCCAAGAAGGTGGCACTTCCGTCTCCTGACACGGCTGCCCTCAAGGATCCGGCGGATCGTAAGCTGGAGACGACTTTGAAGTCCATTTTCGTCAATACTGGTGCATTGCTCAGACCTGCTGTGGCGTCGGTATGGGTGAGTAGTGCTATTGCAAAGTGGGCTGAAAATTTGGCTTCTGATATGGATGCTCTTGATAAAGATAATATTCTTCTGACTCTTGGTTATATTAAGGATGCTGCAGATTACCTAAAGGATGCAGCGAGGGATGTTGGTCTCTTGGAATCAAGAGCAAATGCCATGGCGATTTCGGCCAGGAGGGCGCTGTGGATTCACCAATGGAATGCTGATGCCGACTCCAAGAAGAATATGGAAGCTCTTTCTTTTAAAGGTAGTGTCTTGTTCGGTGAAGGCCTGGCTGACCTGGTGTCGACCGCTACGGCGGGTAAGTCATCTTTCCTTCCTTATGTTCCCACACAACAGAAGAAGGCACCGCATCAGCAGATGCAGTCCTTTCGGCCTAATAAATTCAAAAGAGGTAAGGGCTTGTCCTTCCTCGCTTCAAAGGGTAGAGGTAGGGGAAGGAAGTCGCCTGCAGTATCAGGCACCCAGGACCAAAAGTCCTCCCCTGCCTCTACCAAGTCCACCGCATGACGCTGGGGCTCCCCTGGGGGAGTCCCTACCGTTGGGGGGCCGTCTCCGATTCTTCAGTCAGGCCTCGGTTCGTTTGGCTCTGGATCCTTGGGTCTTAGACATAGTGTCCCAAGGGTACAGATTGGAGTTTCAGGAGATGCCCCCCCACCGGTTTTTCGTGTCAGCCTTGCCAATTTCTCTTCCCGAAAGAGACGTGGTAAGAGATGCGATACAAAGGTTGTGTCAACAGAGGGTCGTGGTGCCGGTTCCCCCGTCAGATCGGGGGAAAGGGTTCTATTCGATCCTCTTTGTGGTTCCGAAGCCGGACGGTTCGGTCACACCGATTCTGAACCTAAAATCCCTCAATCCATACTTGAAAACTTTCAAGTTCAAGATGGAGTCTCTTCGGGCAGTGATCTCCAGCGTCGAAGGGGGAGATTTTATGGAGTCTGTCGACATAAAGGATGCTTACTTACACATCCCGATATTCCCTCCTCATCAAGCCTTCCTGAGGTTCGCAGTACAGGATTGTCATTACCAATTTCAGGCGTTGCCGCTTTCCACGGCCCCAAGGGTTTTCACCAAGGTAATGGCAGAGATGATGGTCCTCCTGCACAAGCAAGAGGTCACAATTATCCCATACTTGGACGATTTCCTAATAAAGGCGAGGTCCAAGGAGCAGTTGTTAAGAAATGTGGATCTCTCCCTGTCGGTTCTGCGACATCATGGTTGGATACTAAATTTGCCAAAGTCTCAGTATATCCCGGCAACTCGGCTGCCCTTCCTGGGCATGGTCCTGGACACGGAGATACAGAGAGTGTTTCTTCTGGAGGTCAAAGCTCTGGAAATCCAGACCATGATCAGGGAGCTCCTGAGGCCGACAAGTGTGTCGATTCATCAATGCACTCGGGTACTAGGGAAGATGGTTGCGGCTTACGAAGCCATTCCGTTTGGCAGGTTTCATGCCCGGGTGTTTCAGTGGGATCTGCTGAAAAAAATGGTCCGGGTCTCACCTGCACATGCACCGGAAAATAACTATCTTTCAGAGCCAGGATTTCTCTCCTGTGGTGGCTTCAAGGCTCTCACCTTCTAGAGGGACACCGATTCGGAATCCAGGACTGGGTCCTCCTGACAACAGATGCAAGTCTCCGAGGCTGGGGCGCAGTCACGCAAGGCAGAAATTTCCAGGGAAAATGGTCAAGTCAGGAATCTTGTTTCCACATAAATGTTCTCGAGTTAAGAGCCATTTACAACGGCCTGCTGCAAGGAAAGAACCTTCTTCAGGGTCTCCCTGTCCTAGTCCAGTCGGACAACATAACAGCAGTGGCGTACGTAAACCGCCAAGGCGGAACAAGGAGCAGGGTGGCTATGGAGGAGGCCACAAGAATCCTACGCTGGGCGGAACAGCAAGTGAGCGCTCTGTCAGCAGTCTTCATCCCGGGAGTAGACAACTGGGAAGCAGACTTCCTCAGCAGACACGATCTCCATCCGGGAGAGTGGGCTCTTCATCAAGAGGTGTCTGCAGAAGTGACAAAGCATTGGGGACTTCCTCTGATAGACATGATGGCATCTCGCCTCAACAAGAAGCTTCCGAGGTATTGTTCCAGGTCGAGGGACCCCCAGGCCAGCGCAGTGGACGCCCTGGTGTCTCTGTGGGTGTTTCCATCGGTGTATGTGTTCCCTCCGCTCTCTCATTCCGAAGGTGCTGAGGATCGTTCGACGAACAGGGGTTCAGGCGATACTCGTCGTTCCAGATTGGCCACGGAGGGCCTGGTATCCGGATCTTCAAGAATTACTAGTAGAAGATCCCTGGCCGCTTCCTCTACGAGAGGACCTGTTATTGCAGGGGCCCTGTGTGTTTCCGGACTTACCGCGGCTGCGTTTGACGGCGTTGAAGTTGAGCGCCAAATCTTAGCTCGGAAGGGTATTCCAGGGGAGGTCATCCCCACTCTCCTTAAAGCTAGGAAGGAAGTTATGGCAAAACATTATCACCGTATTTGGAGGAAATATGTTTCATGGTGTGAGACCAAAGCAGTTCTCACAAAGGAGTTTCACTTGGGTCGGTTTCTCCATTTTTTGCAGGCTGGCGTAGATGCAGGCCTGAAATTGGGTTCCAAAAAAGTGCAGATTTCGGCTTTATCTAATTTCTTGTCCTTCCCGAGGTTCAGGCTTTTGTGAAGGGAGTGTTGCATATCCACCCTCCATTTGTGCCGCCGGTGGCGCCGTGGGATCTTGAAGTGGTCTTGCAGTTCCTTATGTCTCACTGGTTTGAACCTTTGTGTAAGGTTGAGTTGAAGTTTCTCACTTGGAAAGTGGTCATGCTTTTGGCTCTGGCGTCGGCCAGGCGAGTGTCAGAGTTGGCGGCATTGTCTCACAAGAGCCCGTATTTGATTTTCCATTCGGATATAGCCGAATTGAGGACTCGTCAACAATTTCTGCCGAAGGTGGTTTCTTCGTTCCACATTAACCAACCTATTGTGGTGCCTCTGGCTACGGATGCTGTGGCGGTTCCAAGGTCTCTTGATGTTGTAAGAGCTTTGAAAATTTATGTCGCCAGAACGGCTCGTACCAGGAAAACAGAAGCTTTGTTTGTCCTGTATGCTTCCAACAAGATTGGAAATCCTGCTTCTAAACAAACTATTGCTCGCTGGATTTGTAATACGATTCAGCAGGCTCATTCTTCGGCTGAAAAAGGGGGTGTGCTCTCTCTACAATGGTGCTGGTCTCTCTTACGGTCACCTATGTATGTGGATAATACCCAGGTGTGAAAGTGTATGTTGAAACACACTGGTATGGTAAATAAAATGGAATTTAATACAATACTAACATGCAATGTCTAAAAACAAGCAATACATAAAAAAACAAGTGGACTGGGAACAGGCCATGGGGGGAATGTGATCCTACCAATGCAGGTGGAGGAGCCACAGGTGTCAAATAAAGGCAGGGTACCCCGGGAAATACCCTGCTGGTGGCTCCTCTGATCGAATTCCCTTCCAGGCAATCAGGAAAACAGTCTGCCAAACGTCCAGGAGTGGGCAGCGCCACAAGGTATCCCCAATGCGTTTTGGGACAGCCTGGTCCCTTCTTCAAGGCAAGATACCTTTGTGGCTTGATGGGGATCCCTTTAAATGTCTTTTAGCCAGTGAAAAATGGCCGAAAATGGCGGGAAAGGGTCACTTCCTGTCCAGACCGGAAGTGACGTTTGCGGTCCATTCAATGGATGTTTTGACCGGAAATGACATCAGAAATGCGTTCCACAGTGTCCATTGCTCCCTCCTGAGAAGATATCAACTTCTATGAGTGGGAAAAGTGGTGGACAATCGTTTTTGATGGTCATTAGACAGCATTTTGATTGTTTCCAATACAATTATAACCGGAATTGATATTCAAATATGTCCCATGATGCACTTTATTGGCTTGAAGGAGAGGTAAACTTATGTAGATGTCCGGTGAAAAGGATGGATCACAGTTCTTTCGTAGTGGTCGTTGAATGGCATTCTCATGTAGAAACAATGTAGTTCCCCATTGGTAATACACCTGAAAAAGGAGGGCCATTAAGCATGACTATGTGGTGATGGATAGATGATGTGGCTGGTATGATGTTAAAGAAACCATTTGATTTCAAAGTCTTGATTAAGACCATTGGGGGAAAGCGTTTGTAAATTGAATATCATCCTCATTTCTGCTTTTGCTAGGTTGGCTTCTAGATTCCTATCTTTCCATGTGGACCTGATATTCTGGAGACCTACAAAGTAGGCTCCTTTTTCAGGTGTATACCTTACTTAGAATCATTTATTCCTATTATTTATTTATTGTTGTATTTCCTTTTTTTCATGTCAATGGGGAACTACATTGTTTCTACATAAGAATGCCATTCAACAACCACTACGAAAGAACTGTGATCCACCCTTTTCACCGGACATCTATATAAGTTTACCTCTCCTTCAAGCCAATAAAGTGCATCATGGGACATATTTGAATATCAATTCCGGTTATAATTGTATTGGAAACAATTAAAATGCTGTCTAATGACCATCAAAAACGATTGTCCACCACTTTCCCCACTCATAGAAGTTGATATCTTCTCAGGAGAGAGCAATGGACACCGTGGAACGCATTTCTGATGTCATTTCCGGTCAAAACATCCCTTGAATGGACCGCAAACGTCACTTCCGGTCTGGACAGGAAGTGACCCTTTCCCGCCATTTTCGGCCATTTTTCACTGGCTAAAAGACATTTAAAAGGATCCCCATCAAGCCACAAAGGTATCTTGCCTTGAAGAAGGGACCAGGCTGTCCCGAAACGAGTTGGGGATACCTTGTGGCGCTGCCCACCCCCTGGACGTTTGGCAGACTGTTTTCCTGATTGCCTGGAAGGGAATTCGATCAGAGGAGCCACCAGTAGGGTATTTCCCGGGGTACCCTGCCTTTATTTGAAACCTGCGGCTCCTCCACCTGCACCGGTAGGATCCCATTCCCCCCATGGCCTGTTCCCAGTCCACTTGTTTTTTTATGTATTGCTTGTTTTTAGACATTGCATGTTAGTATTGTATTAAATTCCATTTTATTTACCATACCAGTGTGTTTCAACATACACTTTCACACCTGGGTATTATCCACATACATAGGTGACCGTAAGAGAGACCAGCACCATTGTAGAGAGAGCACACCCCCTTTTTCATTTTGCACTTTCGTACTGGGCCCTTAGGGAGCTCTGACACTCTCCACACGGCCAGCTGTCTCAGTCCTATACAGCGCAGACTTGCTACCCCCGCCCTCCAGTTTGCTCATTCTTCAGCTGGGCTACCGTTGCCGAAGTCGGTAAAGGCCCATTCTACTAGAAAGGTGGGCTCTTCTTGGGCGGCTGCCCAAGGGGTCTTGGCACTTACAGCTTTGCCGAGCAGCTACGTGGTCGGGTTCAAACACATTTGCTAAGTTTTACAAGTTTGATACCCTGGCTTATGGGGACCTCATGTTTGCTCAATCGGTGCTGCAGAGTCGTCTGCACTCTCCCGCCCCGTCTGGAGCTTTGGTATGGACCCCATGGTCCTTTTGGAGTCCCCAGCATCCTCTAGGACGTAAGAGAAAATAGGATTTTAATACCTACCGGTAAATCCTTTTCTCCTAGTCCATAGAGGATGCTGGGCGCACATCCCAGTGTGGACTGTTACTTGCAGTTGTAGTATTACTGGTTGTATTTGTTTACACATGGGTTGTGTATTGGTTTATTCAGGTTGTTCCTTTTGTTAATTCATACGGTTATCTGGTTTTATACTACCCCAGTTGTACGGTATGTTGTGGTGTGGGCTGGTATGTTTCTCGCCCTTTGTTTAAACAAAAATCCTTTCCTCGAAATGTCCGTCTCTCCTGGGCACAGTTCCTATTACTGAGGTCTGGAGGAGGGGCATAGAGGGAGGAGCTAGTTCACACCCAGTTTAAGTATTTATAGTGTGCCCAAGCTCCTGCGGATCCCGTCTATACCCCATGGTCCTTATGGAGTCCCCAGCATCCTCTACGGACTAGGAGAAAAGGATTTACCGGTAGGTAGTAAAATCCTATTTTTGCCCTCACTTAATGCCCTCACAAATGATCCATTTGCTTCTCCCTGGCATCCCTGCTAGGTTCACAAGAGCTCTCCTCTGTGTGGTTCTATACTACTGGGTTACAGGCTATTGCGCCTTCAAAGCTTGGCCGTATATAACGAAACGGACCCCTGGCTCTGTGTGATCCCACCTCTTGCCACCAATTGTGAGGACCCCGGTTTTCGCTCATCTTCGCCTTGAGAAAGGCGGCATTTACAGCTCTGCATGGTGCCCCGGGGTCACTACCGGGTCCTGAGATCACACAGTAAGCACTGTACTTTATTTACAGATAGCATTAACATTGCACGCAGTAGGACTATACTAATATAAAAACCACACAAAGCAAAAACTCCTGCCCCTACACAGTCATTAGCCACCTCAGGGATTACTTGCATTTGGCGACTCCGGACAGGTACTGGTTCCTGGAAGGGGTGATGATGTCTGTCTTGCTGATTCCGGCCACGTGGCCTGTATGAGTCCACTACGCCCGTGAGTAGGGTATGCTGGAAAAGTCACCCAGCTCCTGCTGGCACACTTAAGACCGGTACCTAGGATAGCTCCTGTGGGAGCAATACGCTTGGCTGCATATACAGGACCCTACCCGCAGAGCCAGGTTTCCAGACAAATGGGCTGACAGGTTCTCCTGACTCCTGGCAACAGCCTCGTTCCAAAATATACGTTATGGTAAGAACTTACCGTTGATAACGGTATTTCTCTTACGTTTACAGGATAACAATGGGATATGATGGAGCGACAGCGGATTGGCACCAAACGATCACAAGCTTTCAGTCCTCCCAGGATGCAACGGGCTCGTCCATATATACCCGCCCACTGGCTCAGGCAAATCAGTTGTATTACATTGCATTTAGGCAGGAGCATCATGTAGAGCCCTAATCAGGTGAGAAGAACACACGTGCACACCCTTCCGTACAAGAAGGAAGAGGTTTAGTGAGTAGAAAGATACTCAAATCAGGTGCATCAGGGTGGGATCCCTGTGGAACCTGTGGACTTAGGAGAAATACCATTATCAATGGTAAGTTCTTACCATAACGTATATTTCTCCGGCAGGGTCCACAGGTTATCCACAGGATAACAATGGGATTTCCCAAAGCAATTTAGTGGTGGGGACGCTCCTGATTAGACAGATGAACCTTTCGCTCGAATTCAGTGTCATGAGAGGTAAAAGTATCCAAGGAATAATGTCTAATGAATGTGTTATTGGAAGACCATGGGGTATATTTACTAAGATTCGTATTTGCAGTGATTTGAAGGGAGTTTAAACTCGAATTACATCGTTCGTGTTTTTGAAAAAAGTGCATATAATTTACTAAGCTGCCGAGTTGGCTTCTTTTGTATTTTCCAATGTCGATGTGATTCATATTATTTTTTTCAAAGTTTACGGTTGTGTTTTAAGTTTGCTGCCGTAGTATTTAGATTGAGATTACGGATTCGTATTTGTCCTTCGCGGCAGTGTTTTTATGTAGTTCACGTACGCGTTTTTTGCGGCTTCCGTTTTTGTCACTCAAACATGATTGGTTCTGTTTGTGTTGGAGGAGTGTCTGCTGATTAGTATAAAACCGCCCCAAACCGGCCGGACCTCGTGGGTTTAGCTAGAGGAGAGGTGAGAGGAAGTGGTAGTTTGTGGAGAGTTGGATTGCGTTTTTGGAGTGAGAAATTGATTGGTGAGTGCTGTATTGTGTGTGTGAAAAGTCCTGTGATTATTGTTGTATAGTATTTTAAAAGTTTGTCTAATTTTTTGTGTTTGTTATTTTTTTTAAAAGTCTCTTGTTCTTGCGTGTGTGTGTGTGTGTGTGTGTGTGTTTGTTGTGTGTTGTGTAGTGGTAGAGGAGGAGTGTGTTTTGTGTGTTTTTTCCCCTCTGTGTTAATTGTTGTTAGTGTCTATTATGTCCCAGTCAGAGGTGAGTGAGGTGGAGGAGGTTAGTGAGGCGTAGGAGGAGGGTGAGGTTGCTGCTGCGGCCTCCAGTGAGAGTGATGGTGATGCCGCTCCGCAGCCACGCACCACTACGGAGACAGGCAGAAATGTAAAATTTAGTCACGCAGAAAATGTGGCATTGGTGAATGAGTTAATGCGGCATCATCAGCACCTGTTTGGCCCTCAGGCCTCCAAGGTGACATCTCGCAAAAAGGCTGTGCTGTGGGGTCAAGTAGTTTCGGCAGTGAACTGCGAGGGTGTGGTGAGGTGGACTGAGGACACTTGTCGAAAGAGATTTCATGACATAAAGCGCAGGGTAAATGCAAAGATGGCCAAGGAGGCAAAGTCAGCCCGACAAACTGGGGGTGGCCATCCTTTCATTGCCACATATGCTGAGTGGGAGGAGCCCGTGCGTCGCATTATTCCACACGAAGTTGTCCGTGCCACTCATGTCAGAGATTCTGATCGGCCCAGGCAGGATGTTGAGTATTGTTTTGTTTGTTCTTATCAGTTTTATTGGTTAAAAAATGTGTTTTAATGTGGACAAAACTGTTTTTAGTGTTTGGCATATTTGTTGCTTTGAGGATGTGTTGTTTTAATGTGTTTGTGTGTGAGGGATATGTATTATTACATATGAAATGTTTGTGTGTATTGGTTTATTTTATTTATTTTTTTCTGCATCATTTTCCTTCTGTAAAAGGAAACATTATGTGTGCCATATGGGGATCAGACCATACTGTAATTATTGCAATTTGTGTGTTCCCAGTTTCATAGTTTTATGTTTAAACCTATTAATATTGGCTAACGTTGTCTGGTACAAATTGTTTAAGTAGTGATGTGTGTAAAACGTTGTGTTCCTAGTTGTAACCATTACCTTTATCCATTTATGTTGAATGTGCTTAGCATGGATTGGTATTTCAGTATCAGATGGTATATCTGCTGCAGCTGAGTTTTGTAAGTTCTACTGTATGTATAAGTTGTAAGCATATGTGGTATTTGAATATAGCATTTGTTATGTAGTGTTTACTGCACATTCCTTGTTTTGTCAAACATCTATGTTGTAGTAAGCATAGTTGTTTTTTGGTAAAGTAAGCAGGTGTGGTCATGTTGTTGTATTTTTAGATGTATATTATATCTGTACTTGCTGACGACAATATATGGCGCCCTATTTTTAATATCAATTGTCAAAACACAGGTATGGTTTTGCTTTTCCTAATGGCTACATGGCTCATGTTGATTATCATGTTGTAATTGTTTTGGCAAAAATACATACCATAATGCAAAAAAAATTTCAGTGTCACAAAGAAGAGCAGGCCGTAGTAGCAGGACAAATGTTTCACAGGAGGATGCTGCTGCTACAGGTAAAGTATCCTTTATGGGTATTTTTTAGCCAAAATATATTTATGAAAATACACTAATGTATTACGTTTTTCCATAGTCCCATCCAGGCCACACCTTAGTCCGCAAATGCGCACAGGACAACCAACATCCAGCTGCAAACACGTGGCATTGAAAAGACCACGCCCAGATCTCCCGTGGCCCACATCTGCATCTCCCCCTCACAGACGCATCTCTACTGTGTCCTCAAGGCCACCATCAGATTTACTAGCACCTTCCCCAAAACGCGAACCAGAATCCCCTCATCTGGCTGGTGAGTCCATAAAATAACACATCTGAACACTTACAAACACAGTGTACTTCTGATAATTATGTCAACGAAACAAACACACTGTTATGATTCCAGTACTTCTGACCAGAGGAGATCTTATGACAAAGGCCAGAGTACTGGAAGGGAATGCTGGTTACGGGAGCAGGAAAGCCTAGTAACCCCTGGCGCCCTAACTCCGTTGTCTCGCCCGTGTTATCAGAAATCCCCTGCGAGACTATGGTTGCTTGAGCCCATGGCAGCCGCGTTTGAAGGGCGGATTATGTCTGCCCAACTCCGATGCCCCCTCAGGTCTTAATGGGAGACAAAGGGAAATCCGAGACAGGGTGATAACAAGGGGCCCTCTGACTAAACAACCAGGCCAGGGGCTACAAGCTAACTAAACTTAAACCAGAAGTATGTGCGGACAAACCGCCAGGGAAAAGGACAACCAAAATCCACTAATCCGTTACTCCTACCCAGCACCGCTGGATACCAGAGTGGATTTGTGGGAGCGGAATCCTCCGCAAAAGCTCCGAGACTCAATATAACAAATAATAAATAGTAAGCGGTCAAGCCGCAACACACGGCTACGCCGCGACTCACGAACACCACAGGATGTTAAAGGTGCTCGGTCAGGACTCCAGGAACAGATGACAACTTCCGAGTACTGGACCACTGAGGACAGGAACGACCGGAAAGAGCAGGACTGGAATCACTCTCTGCAACAGATACAGCAAACAGGAAGCTATTACCGGCGTCTGTGAGAAGTCCTGAGAGTGCCTTTAAATGGAAGCCCTCCAATCAGGTGCCAGACAGGGCTAATTACAAACATGCCGTGCAGCTGCCATACTGCACGGCCGGGAAACAAGTGTGGTAATTAACTTTGGACCCAGCAACGGGGAACGCGGTCCGACAGTGGCGTCCCCGTTGCTAGGGTCTGTGCGGCTCCGTGCGCCCGGCGTCTAGCGTTGCCAGGGAGCCGGCGGCTGTCCGCGTACGGCGTCCCTGGTTGCTAGGCGCCGGGCCGCACTGACGAGCGGACCCTCGGCGCCTAACACACACAGTAATGTAGCGTCAGTTTAATTAGTTTTTCTAATAAAACAAACATTAATGTAAAGGCCTGAACACCTCCTCAAAGCAACCAAACTACATGAATGCACACTTGAGGTATACAGTAATATAATGCTTATTAAAGTACACACCATAATCTGCTGGGCAAGCTTCAGCACATGAGTATTATTGCTTATTGGGGTTTAATCTTATTATTAACATTTTCCTTGATTTATATGGCGGCACAAGGGATCCGCAGCGCCCATAACACAGTACATAATAAAATCTGCAAACCTTGAAAAGCACAGTTATACTACAGGACAAAATAGGACAGGTTTAGAAAAGCCGGTGTTAGGTGCCATCAGAGGGAGTATGGAGTATAAGATAGTGTAAATAATTAAAGAAAAGGAACATGAGGAAAGAAGTCCCTGCTCCCATAGGCGTGCGCAGCACATTTTATTAGGGGGTGCACCGTTGGAGGGGTGTGTCTAGCACCGCCTTTTGGATGTGTCTAGTACCATCTATTGATGGTCAATGCAATATAAAATATCCACCCTTGTACCAATCCTAATAATGCAGATACATTGTCAGATGTTGTGGTGTGCACCAAACAAACATCCCTGATGGCACTCACTGCAAATACAGTGCTCCTCCTCAGCCTGGTCTGGTTCCTCCTCTCTTTCCTCTGCAAGCTACAGCAGCTTACTTACAAGTCAGTGTGATGTTAGGGTATTAGAATGCTTAATATTTGTAGACACTCCCTTACTAATCTGTGTAAGCGTGAATCTTCAGTGATGGTCCCTGGGACCAGGGGAATGCTGGGAAGTGGGTGGTCCAGTGTGCAGTGTGCCTGGAGTTGGTGATGGAATAAACAGCACAGCAGTGAACTCACATGTCTCTGTGTTCTTATGACTGGATTTACAAACATCTGAACAAAACAGTCAGTAACTCACTGACACTGACAGTCGCAGACTAGTACTGCTGCTGCTGGAAAAACAAGTGATGTGTCAATGCTGCTGCCGACTGCCTGCCAGTATTGAATTTGTCTTCCTAAGAGGAACGCTGGCTGCATGCTGATCCTCATCAGTGGCTGGCGTTGGCATAGAATAGAAGGAGAGAGGTGGGCGTGTGGCGGGTGGGTGTGCGAGCAGCATGACGTCATCACGTCACATCACGCAGTTTTTGTACATGGAGGTGGAGCCGGGAGTTTCAAAGCCAGTGGCAGTGGTACCCTTGATTAACCCAGGCGTCCGGTCAGTAATGCAGTCCTGACAGGGTGCAGCGCAGAGGGGACAGTAATCAGCCTGCTTCACGATTGCTGCATCAGGCATGTGAGATCAGGGTGCCAGACATTAGGGGGTGCCTGTGCGCACCAGGCACCCCCCCCTGCGCACACCTATGCCTGCTCCTGCGACCTTACAAAAAAAAAAAACTCTGTTGGTCTACTATTCCATTCATGTTGTGTTTTCTGCCTCATCTTACTTCAACAGGGTTTGTACATGATTGTATTTTTTGTCTAATGTTTTTAAATTAAGCAAAACCACGAACCTAAAACAAAATAGGGTCTTCCGTTAAGCTAAATATTTGTTGTGGCTTTTGTTACAAACATGTGTGTTATTTTTTGACATACAGAATAATAAATGCAATGCTATATGATAGAAGTATAAAATACATGTTGCATATTACTACAATGTTGTATCATTATACCACACACAGATGATGACAGCATGCCCACGGACCAGCAGACACTGCAAACTGATGCCACGTTTGTTCTGGATCTCCACCCATTACAGACACCACCTAGCACGGTACCTGTGGCCCCGCCTCCACAACAAACAAGTTCGCAACCAATAATGAGCCCAAGTACACCACTGGCTCAAACTGAAGAGCAGACATTTTGGGCCAACTGGGCAAACCAACAGAGGCTCAGTTCAGAGACTCTCCAAAGACAAAATCAGCTGCTGGCAAGTCTGCCACATTACATGCCACACATAAGTCGAAATCTCAGCAGAGAACATTTGGAAACCAGTCATGTGGCGACTTGTCTGGAGCAAATGCGGGCAGAAAACAGCACCATGATGACCACTTTACAGCGAATTCTGGATGAACAAATGAGGCAACACCAAAACTACCTGCATCTCCTTGAAAGGAACAATAGCCTTACAGAAAGTCTGGGTAGAATTATAGACAATAACACGGCCTCCAATAATCAATTAAATGCTACACTCAGTAACCTAAGCCACAACATAAGTGTTTTACACTCCCAACAAGTGAGCACTAGCTCAGGAACTACAACCCCAATAAATACCCCAGTGACCTCCCCAATAAGGAGGTCAAGCAGATCATGAGCTCATTTATCTGGCCCCGTCTCTGAAGCCTCCAAGGCTACACTTAAAAAATAAAGCCAGCCTCTGCAGATGGCAGATGCGTAAGTGGGGTTAACACTGTCTGTTGACGTTTGCAATGTACACACTTTCTCACTTTAATAAACATATATGTGGTTTAAACATAAAAATGTTGTGGATAATCGTTATTTCTTCCATTTCTGAGGGTGAGATGTTAATCATGTACTTATTGACCTTTTAAAGTATCACAATTATATGTGTAATTTTTGGTGAGGGTGCAACACATGTAAACACGCTTTTCAAAAGCAGGTCTATTTTTTCCTCTTATTTTTTTAAGATTCTATCTTTAACACGAACGTAATGGACCTTTCACAGTGAAAAATACAAATACGAATTCTTGGTAAATTACCGAGTTGTATAAAATAACAGGCGTATTTGACCGATGGTGTATTTATTCGTATTTTTTTTCTTAGACTTCCAAAAAATATATGAATGCCCTCATCACTGCCGAGATTTCAGTTTAGTAAATTCCCGAGATGACACTTTGAAGAAAAAACACCAAATCGGTCAAAATCGGGAGCTTAGTAAATATACCCCCATGTGTCTGCCTTACATATCTGTTCTGCTGAAACACCATTTTGTGCTGTCCATTAAGGACCTACCTTACGAGTAGAGTGAGCAGAGGCATTATCCGGAACAGGGAGATCCGCTCAAGAATATGCTTCTGAAATCATCATTCAAAGCCATCTTGTCAGCGTCTGTTTAGTAGCAGGCCATCCGCTCTTGTGAAATCCGTAGAGAATGAAGAGAGAATCTGTCTTTCTGATGGCACTGTTATGATCCACCTAGATCCTTAATGCCCAGACTACATCCAGCGACGCATCTCCCGCAGAAAGTACCGACACCTGAAAATCCAAGACTACAATTTCTTCATTAAGGTGGAATTTAGACACCACCTTTGGAAGATACCCAGATCTAGTTCTTACAACGGCTTTATCTGGATAAAAAGTCAAAAAAGGAGAATGACAAGACAGCGCTCCTAAATCTGATACTCTTTTTGCTGATGCTATAGTCAGTAGAAACGAGAACTTTAGCTGTCAACCATTTAAGATCCACTTTATTAAGTGGTTCAAATGGAGCAACTTAAAGGGCTTTCAGGACTACATTTAAGTCACAAGGCACTGTAGGAGGAACAAAGGGAGGCTGAATGCGCAGCATTCCCTGGAAGAAAGTACGCACATCCTGCAAATTGGCAATTTTCTTTTGGAACCATACAGTCAATGCTGATATTTGTACTCTCAAGGAAGCCACCTTCAAACCTTTATCCATTCCTGCCTGAAGGAAATCTAAGTCCCTAGAAATTTGTAAAGATTTCAGGTCCATATTTATTTCACTGCACCAATGAATATAGGCCTGCCATATTCAGTGATAAATGCGAGCTGAGGAGGGTTTCCTTGCTCTGAGCATTTTTTGAACTTCCTGTTGTGAGAATCCTCTAGACTTCAGGATAGAGGTTTCAAGAGCCACGCTGTCAACGATAGTTGATCCAGATGCCTGTGGCAACAAGGACCCTGCATTAGTAGATCTGGACGTTCAGGGAGCAGAAGTGGAGCATCCATCGACATTCTCTGCAGATCTGTGCACCAATGCCTTCTGGGCAAAGCCGGAGCTATTAGAATCACGGCACCCTTTGCTTCTTTTATCTTCCTCACCACCCTGTGTAACAGGATGATTGGAGGAAACAGATACGCCAGATGAAAATCCCATTTCACTGACAGGGTGTCCACAAAGATCGCTCCGGGATCCTTTGTTCTTGACATGTACACAGGTACTTTGTTGTTCAGATGGTACGCCATGAGATCTATCTCTGGCAAACCCCACTTGTCTACTAGAGTCTGAAAGACTTCTGGATGTAGAGCCCATTCGCTTGCTTGAATGGTGTGACCATGGTCCGGCTCCTGCCGCACCAAACTAAAAACTGATTGGCTGAGCCAGTGGGCGGGGATATATGGAAGAGCCCATTGCATCCTGGGAAGACTGAAAGCTTGTGATCGTTTGGTGCCAATCCGCTGTCGCTCCATCATATCCCATTGTTATCCTGTGGATAACCTGTGGACCCTGATGGAGAAACTCCTCACAAGGCAGTAGCTTCACTCAACTAACTCCCAAAAGCCCTTCCTCATGACCTTTTAAAGCCTCTGATGCCTGAGTTAGGAGACAACTCTCAATCTGGGATTGGTTGGATTTTCAATCCTAATATTTAAACATGTCCAGGGACACCAGGGGACCCCCTATGGCTTTGGAGTCACTAAGTCTAGAAAGAGCAGGTAATTATGCTGATAAGAGGGTAGTTCACATTGGTATAGTAAAATGAGTCATGATTAACCCCTTGTAGTCATTTGTGATGTCACAAGCCCTTCAGCTGACTGCTGTTTCCTGTGAAGGGGGGGCTGCGACAGACGGGGGTCAGCCCTGCACTTCCTGTTTATAACTTACATGATAGCTATCTGGCTGGGCCCACACTGGACAGCAAAATATTACACCCATGCAATAAACAGTACATTAATGTGACAGACACATATCAGGCTCAGGGAGATATTCCATGATAGGCATAACATATATACACGGGACTATTTCCCTCCACAGGTACACATCTAGTACCTAGCAAGATCACCTTCTTGGATTATTCACTATAACATCATATTCTTGTTCAATATACACTTTTGTTATGTCTGCTGCATACAGTAGAATGGGGTATACAGCTCAGATGTGAATACCAGCCGGGTGTTATAAAGGATAATATACCATTATCTCTGGCATTCTGCCGTTCACTACTGTAAATGCTGATCTACATACAGGACTAAAGCAACACTTTAAAAAGACATTTCATACACTTTAAATGAAGCCGCTGCGGCTGCTATACTTAATCCACAACCTATGTACCTATTACACCATTAGCATACAGAGTCCCGTACCGTGTACGGACTTTGCGTACAAACGCCGCACTGACAGTACAAAGTACACTCAGCGCGTACACACACAAAGATACACCGTGAACCCTTAACAGCTATGCATGCGATAGTAATACATTTTAAACCTTAGCAGGGAAAGGAAAACACGACACCAGATTGTATTTAAACTGCTGGGTTCCGACACCACAACATATTATTACTGAAAGGGGGTTACAATCACAAACCAATACAATACAAAAGAATAATGGCTACAGTCAATGGTACATACTTTTGGTTTCGCCTGCGCTTCCCGGTCCGGTCCTCAGTCATCAAGGGTGATGACCTTCAGAGTCTGTGATAGTGACCTGGCATGCAGCTGGCTCTTTATACAGTAGATCAAAACATAATACAATAGACACTGTGTGCTCTTCTTTCATTGGTTCGGGGGTGGGACATATCCTGTGCACCGGGGATCATTGGTCAGCTCAAGAAGTGGGCAATGGCTAAGACTTGAGATGTGATTTCTGTTTGCATCTGAGTTCCCGCCCCATGACCAGTTAAACTCATCATATTAATCATACATAAATCTGGTATTATTAATAACTTAATGTGGTAATATATGATAATATTCTTATTCCCAGCAGATTAATGTTTATGTGACTCTGAACAATATGATCCCACACATGATATGATTATCTATTTCCGTCCTCAAGACAGGAGCGGATCCAGAAAAAAATTACAGGGGGGGCACCATTAGGGACGTGGCTTCGTTGGAATGGGCGTGGCTTCGTTGGAATGGGCGTGGTATTGCAGGAAAAGACTACCTTATACCCCAGTTTTGCAACCTGCACGCCCAGACGTTGGCCACCACAGGAAAGAAAAATAATCCTGCTTCATGCCCCTTACATTATTTGTCATTTTTCCTCCTTATAGTAATGCCCAGTATACATTATGCCACATACTGCAATGGCCCTTAGACATTATTCCACACACAATAATGCACATGACACAATATGCACACACTGTAATGCCCCAGACACATTATGCCACACACCGTAATGCCTGTGACACATTATGACAGGAATCGCAATGCCCGTTATACATTATGCTACACACTGCACTGCCCCTGATACATTATAGCACATACAATGTCTGTGACACATTATGCCACACACTGCAATGACCTTGAGACATTATACCACAATGCCCGTGATATAGTATACCATACACCGTAATGCCTGTGACACATACCGCAATGCCCGTTATACCCTATGCCACACACCGTAATGCCCGTTATATATTATGCCACACTGCAATGACCCTGAGACATTATACCACATACCACAATGACCGTGATATAGTATACCACACACCGTAATGCCTGACACATTATGACACACACCGCAATGTCCGTGATACATTATGCCACACACTGCAATGACCCTGAGACATTATACCACATATCACAATGCCAGCGATATAGTATACCATACACCGTAATGCCTGTGACACATTATGACACACACCGCAATGTCCGTGATACATTATGCCACACACCGTAATGCCCATTACACATTAAGTCCTACAGTAAGGCTTCTAATTACTTTTCAAATACCTGCTCGTTGTCAGGGGTTTCATGCACTGGGTGTCATGCTCGTTGCCAGGGGTTTCATGCTCTTGGTTCCATGCACGGTGCCAGGGGTTTTCATGCTCAGGGTGTCATGCTCGTTGCCAGGGGTTTCATGCACTGGGTGTCATGCTCGTTGCCAGGGGTTTCATGCACTGGGTGTCATGCTCGTTGCCAGGGGTTTCATGCACTGGGTGTCATGCTCGTTGCTAGGAGGTAGTCCTTGTTGCTAAGGCTGTGCTCCCAGTGCCACATATGTCCCCAGTGCCAGATATTCCCCCACGGTGCCAGGTACTCACATGCCCCCAGTGCCAAATATAGCCCCCCCCATGTGCCAGGTACACATATACCCCCAGTGCCAGATATTCCCAGACAGTGCCACATATGCCCCCAGTGCCAGATATCTTCCCCCCCCAGTGCTTTATATGCCCCCAGTGCCACATATGCCCCAGTGCCAGATATTCCCCCCCCCAGTGCCACATATGCCCCCAGTGCCAGATATCCCTCCCCTGCCAGTTATTCCCCCCAGTGCCACATATCCCCCCCCCCCAGTGCCACATATGCCCCCAGTGCCAGATATCCCCCCCCGTGCCAGATATGCCCCCAGTGCCAGATATTCTCCCCCCCCCCTGCCAAATATGCCCCCAGTGCCAGATATCCCCCCCCCAGTGCCAGATATGCCCCCAGTGTCAGATATTCCCCCCCAGTGCCATATATGTCCCCAGTGCCAGATGTTCTCCCACCCCCCCCACCCCCCTCCCCCCTCCCTGCCAAATATGCCCCCAGTGCCAGATATAACCCCCCAGTGCGTCCCTTCCTCCGCCGCCGCCGATGCTCCCCTGCTGTTGGGAGGGACACGGAGGGCACAGTGCGCGCCTCTCCTGTGTCCCTCCTGTGTCTCCGGCGGCCGCGGGTCACTGTAATAAAGGAAGTGCTCACGAACGGCACTTCCTTTATGAGACCAGCGGCCACCGGAGACACAGGAGGGACACAGGAGAGGCGCGCACTGTGCCCTCCGTGTCCCTCCTAACAGCAGGGGACGAAACGAGACCGCAGACTGACATGCGGACGCTAGTCCGCATGTCAGTCTGCACTAAAAATGACAGGGGGGGCACGTGCCTTGGTGCCCCCCCCCTAAATCCGCCACTGCCTCAAGATATACATATATCCACATATATCCATATACTCATATATATATATATATATATATATATATATACATACACACATACTCCTGCTATTACAATTTGTTAGGAATTATATATATATATATATATATATATATATATATATATATACACATATATATAACCTTCCAGTATATGCCGGCACTCAAATCTCACCGCCAGCTGGCTCCGGTGCCCGTTAAAGCAAAACAATAGCGGTCCAATGGAAAACGGCACTCAGAGAACATACATCGTAGAAAGAAGTTTTAATTCATCACATTGACGTTTCGGGGCAGCAAGCCCCGTCCTCAGAATGAACAGAAATAAACAGTAAAGACACTTACCACTATAAATAGAGGCCCACACCGACAGCGTCTCCTCCCCTCACTTCCTCCCTCGCGTCCCGGTCTCTCTGCACCTTCCGCAGCGTCATTTCCGCCTCCACGGCTGATGGTTACCAAGGGAACGCTTTTGCATGCGTTCCACCGTCAGCTTTTACTGCGTTCCACCTCGGCATGAAGTAGGGAGGTCAAGCAGGGAGGGCTCTGCGTAGGGAGAAAGGAGAGTCGGAGGCACCACAAAATATAGTATAAAAGTGACGTCCCCATACCAAATGTACAGGCACCGAATACATGTATATACAAAAACATACAACAATTAAAAACAAGTGCGGAGATTAAAAGAACATACCCTGTCAGACATATGTAGCATATACAGACTAATATCCAATACGGAATGCAACACATATTGTCGAAATATACACGAATCAGTAGCAATGTTGCAAGGACATAGATAAATATTCAAAGTACCTCGCTACATCAATGTGTTCCAATTAATTTTCTCATTAAGGCCACCTGGAAAAATAGTCCCCAAGCGGGTAATCCAGCGTGCTTCCTTAATAAGTAGGGATTTAGATCTATCCCCCCCACGAATTGCTAAGGGGACATGATCAATCATAAAATACCTCAGGGATTCTAACGAGTGGCCAGCCTGTTTGAAATGTTTGGCCACCGGTTGGTCAACGAACTTGCCCTCAAGGGTCAGTTTAATTGCTGACCTATGGGCAGCCATTCGTTCAGAGAACTTACGAATGGTTTGCCCAACATAAAACAGTCCGCAGGGGCAGATAATAATGTAAATGACATGAGTGGTGGTGCACGTGAGTACAAATCTAATGTCATATTTTTTGTTCTCGCGATGAGGGTGTTGAAAGGCTTTGCAGGTAAACATGTACCTACAGGTAGTGCACCCGCTGCAGCGATAGCAACCGGGTGCTTTGTAATGTACATTGGGCAATAGGGAGGCCCCCATCCCGGTGATGTCCGTTCTGACCACCCTATCTCTAATATTCCTCCCCCGCCTAAATGCCATCATGGGAGTGAACTGTTTTAACCCTTTTAGATCCGGGTCAGTAGACACTATGGGCCATAATGCCCGGGTGGCCCGTCTCATAATGGGATTAGAGGTGGAAAAATCACAGGGAAATGGGATTTTCGGTCTCCGTTGCTTGTTAGATGGTTTTAAAAGCACATGCCTAGGCATTGCCAACACTTCTGTCTTAGTGGTCTGTAGTAGATTATTATCATAACCACGGGCCAGAAATTTCAAAATTAAAGCATCAATCTCCCTGTTGAGTACCTCTGGATAACTAACAATGCGTGCAACACGCATCATCTGAGATCGAGGTAAACCCTTCTTTAAGAGTTTAGACTATGAATGTTAGTATCTCATATTTCTAAATGTCTGGTTTGTATTTTTGTTAGCTATTGCTAATTGAGTTTCTCTCAGCCTGAGTTTCTGGGTATTGTCTCTTTGTTTGTTTTGTCTTCAGGTGATACAATGACAATCCAGTTCTTATTGCTTTTAATAGAAACTCGGCTACCCTAGTAAACAAAGGTGTTTGCCTTCTTCATAGAATTTCAAAGCTTAGTGTAATTAAGGCCATTGTATTTTAGTCTCTGGGAGTTTTAATCTATGTGTGACCGATCTTCATGCTATTTAGAAGAAGAAGCAGACAGTGTGGGATTTATGCAATATATATATATTAGATTTATGATATGTCTTTGTGGCTTTTCCATGCGAGTTCAAATTCCACTGTAATTACTCATACCACGCTCTAATGCGCAGGATCGCGGGAGCGACCATACGCAATTTGCAAATATGTGCATGCACAGCCGAATACATACACACACGGAGGCCATCTATGTGGTGTTTGTACGTAATGTGTGTGTTGTAATATTTTCTGACTTCGACAGTCCACTCTTTGGCAGTCATCAATTACTGCCACTAACTAATAAATAAACAGGAAAACAAATATTACCTATACAATATATACAAAAGCTTGGATGATTGGGGAAGAGTTGTAGGTGGGAAATGTATGACCTAGTGGGATAGTAAAAAGCATGTATGTATGAATCCATGTCTGAGGGGCATGTATCATCGTGCTGCATATGTTCTAGATAAGCGTCGAGGTATTGCAAAGTATACATTAAATCCTTCTCATCCCGTATTAAGGGTCTGTAAATGGAAAGAGTATGCACACGTGGAAATAGCGCTCACCAAATACCATGCAAACACATGTATATAATCAACTGATATGAAATACAATCACCCTTAATTGGATAATAATCCTCATATGATGAATGGAGGATAGAGATTCACTCTAGGAGATCCTTATATCGAGCCCAATATTCGGATAGAGCTAATGGTGTCCCAGAGAGACCTGAAAGATAAGTGCCTCTTTCCCCAATAGGAATGGGAATGAAAGGAGAGGCACCATTAAACGCAGACCATGGTGTAGTACTTTTTTAAAACACGCACCAATTTTAATGCACAGATAAAACTTACAAGAAGTTAAAAAAAGAGAAGCATATCATATAAGACTCCATAGGATAACACAGATGGTATATCACCCAGAGGTTCCTTGCAGCCACAGCAGATGATGGTGGAAGATGTGCACAGTCTCTCCAAGTGCCTGATAGCACGCAGGGTAAACACCAAAGGTGATTGTGTCCAAATGTCCCAGGGTCAGTCACAGATTAAAAGCAAGAGCCACGCTTAATGCGTATCGGACTGTATGTCCTTCATCAGAAGCGTGGTTTATTGGCTCCAAGAAAGTGCTTTTATACCTTAGTGGATGAAGATCCCAGCGGTCTCCAATGGTCATTCACAGAACGCGCTCCGAGCAGCGCACATGCGCGATCATTACCGGAAACCGGAAGTCATCGATGCGGATCACATGCGTTCCAAATACCCGTAAGTCGTGTATTCGGCTTCCCTTCACCATGTGACGTGGATATCCTTGCTGTTCATATGCGTTCCACTGATCAGGAAACGCAATGAACCGTCATTAAATCCTCTAATGCAGCTGTTCCTTTTATATAGAGTCCCGTATCATATATAATAACAAGAATCCCGGACTAATGTGAATCCATATACATGGTACATAAAAAGAAGAAGAGAAATAGTAGCAATTACCAGCAATATATACACACAGATATAAAGTGCAGGGTAGTATAAGAAAGAAGTGCAGGAGCAGGTGAATGAACTAGGTCAAAAAACATTTTAATTCAAATTCACCGTTGAGTCCCCTTGGAGTAAGGGTGCCCAAACGGTGTATAGACTTCATCTCCGCTTGAGAGAGTCTCTTATCTAAGTCCCTAGTTCTCCACTTCTGTTGGACTACCTGAATGCCCCAAAAATTCCTTAATGCACACGTATTGGAATTATGTATCCTTTTAAAATGTGAGGAAACATTGTGAGATTCAAGGCCCTTACGAATATTATATATGTGCTCGGCCCACCTCACCTTGGCACTCCTTCCTGTTTTGCCAACGTAGGCAAGGCCACACACACATTCGAGAACATATATAATATTCTTGGTATGGCACGTAATAAAATCCCGAATGGGATAAGTGTGGCCATTTACAGTATATTCCGTACATTTTCTCACTGGAGCCTAAACAGTCTTGCACATTAGGCAATCATCACAACGATGAAAGCCTTTGGTTCTTATACTCTGTCTCAGTTCCATATCAACGCTACTCCTTACAAGTTGATTTTTGAGAGATTGAGACCTCCTATAAATGAAAGTGGGTCTATCTGGCAATAGGTCACCAATCACTGTATCCTGCTATAAAATATTCCAGTTATTAATGAACACTTTTTCTATTCCTTTGAAAGACCTACTGTACTGGCTGACAAAGGCCCATTTGAATCTTTCATCAGGATTAGTCGATTTCTCCTTGATTACCAGCAGTTGAGACCTATCTACCTTATCCACCCTTTTCCTTGCTGATTCAAGAATGTTTGGTGTATAACCCTTATGCAATAATCGGTCTGTAAGTTCATCTAATTGCTGATCACAGATAACTCCATCTGAACAGTTTCTTTTGACCCTTGTGAACTGGCTGAATGGTATCCCATCCAGCCAGTTAGCATGATGTTGACTTGTTCTGTCAATGAAACTGTTGGAATCTGTTTTCTTCCTAAAAGTTTTAGACAGAACTTCTCCATTGCGGATATAGATACTCAAGTCCAGAAAGGACACTTCATTCTGACTTTGAGTAAATGTGAATTTGATGTCCATATTATTCAGATTAAGTCCATGGCAGAATGATCGCAGTGACTCTTCGTCACCACGCCATACAAAGAGCACATCGTTGATATAGTGCTGCCAGGACACCAGGCCCGCCACCAGGACACCCCCATGCCATATCTGGATGTCCTCCCAGTACGCCATAAAAAAATTGGCATAACTGGGGTGAACCTGGTGCCCATGGCGGTGCCAATCCGCTGTAAATAAAATGCTCCATCAAAGAAAAAATAATTATTAATTATAATGAACCTAATACTATCCATGATGAAAGTCCTAGTAAGTTCACTGTAACTACTCTTGTTCAGAAAATAAGAAACCACAATGAGACCTTTCTCCAGATCTATAATTGTGTACAATGTACACACATCAGCTGTACATAAGAAATCACCAGTTTCCCATTTATAACCCGTCAGGCTCCTCAAGATATCCCCTGTGTCTTTCACAAATGACCTAGTGGTTGCCACCAATGGCTGTAGATAGTGATCAATCATTGCCGAGTGATTACTGGTCAGACTATTGCAGTCAGATACTATTGGTCGGCCCGGAGGGTGGAGGGGGTCCTTATGAACCTTCGGGAGAACATACATGGTAGGGGTAGTGGGGTCCTTAATATTCAGAAACATGTTCACTTTTTGTGATAGTCTTGCTGTCCAATGCTTGTGTGCTAAGATCCAAAAGTGCCTTTGCAATACGCACTGTTGGATCTGCTTTGAGTTTCTGGTAGGTACCTCCATCATTAAGTTGTTTGTATACCTCCTCCATGTATGACTCCCTCCTCATAAGTACCACCCCTCCACCCTTATCCGCCGGCTTGATAACCAGGTCTTTATCGTCCTTCAAGGACCGAATGGCCTCAAATTCCTTTTTTTGTCAAATTGGGCTTACTCTTTTTAATATCTTTCCGTATCTCTTTCTCAATTTCTCCACAGACCACTTTGTTAAAGACCTCTAAACAATTCCCTCTGGATTGAAAGGGGTAGAAGGTTGAGGGTGCCTTAAATCGAGACACTTCCACAACATTCTCCACATCCAAACTCACATTTTCTCTATTTTGGAAGAACTTTTTAATGGTGAGTTTTCGAATAAACTTTTGAACATCTAAAAAGATGTCGAAAGAATTAGGCTTACTTGAGGTAGCGAAATTCAAGCCTTTTTGTAGCACTTTCACTTCGTGAGTGGTCAGGGATATATCAGATAAGTTGAAATTTTTTCCTTCCAGCATAGTTTCAATAGTGGAATCCATAGTATTGACAGAGGCTAGATCTATTTCTCGATTGATAACCTCTGTACTATTACTCAACGGGGTAATATTTCTAGGTTTTTTTAGATTTTTTAGGTCTCTTACCCGCCCTTGTGCCCCATCTAGTTTTTTTTATTATTTACAGTATCCTTGTTAGCTACCTTCTGTTTAGCGGAGTCCTTTTCACATTAGTCCGGGATTCTTGTTATTATATATGATACGGGACTCTATATAAAAGGAGCAGCTGCATTAGAGGATTTAATGACGGTTCATTGCATTTCCTGATCAGTGGAACGCATATGAACAGCAAGGATATCCACGTCACATGGTGAAGGGAAGCCGAATACACAACTTCCGGGTATTTGGAACGCATGTGATCCGCATCGATGACTTCCGGTTTCCGGTAATGATCGCGCATGAGCACTGCTCGGAGCACGTTCTGTGAATGACCATTGGAGACCGCTGGGATCTTCATCCACTAAGGTATAAAAGCACTTTCTTGGAGCCAAAAAAAACACGCTTCTGATGAAGGACACACAGTCCGATACGCGTTAAGCGTGGCTCTTGCTTTTAATCTGTGACTGACCCTGGGACATCTGGACACAATCACCTTTAGTGTTTACCCTGCATGCTATCAGGCACTTGGAGAGACTGTGCACATCTTCCACCATCATCTGCTGTGGCTGCAAGGAACCTCTGGGTGATATACCATCTGTGTTATCCTATGGAGTCTTATATGATATGCTTCTCTTTTTTTAACTTCTTGTAAGTTTTATCTGTGCATTAAAATTGGTGCGTGTTTAAAAAAAAAGTACTACACCATGGTCTGCGTTTAATGGTGCCCCTCCTTTCATTCCCATTCCTATTGGGGAAAGAGGAACTTATCTTTCAGGTCTCTCTGGGATACCATTAGCTCTATCCGAATATTGGGCTCGATATAAGGATCTCCTAGAGTGAATCTCTATCCTCCATTCATCATATGAGGATTATTACCCAATTAAGGGTGATTGTATTTCATATCAGTTGATTATATACATGTGTCTGCATGGTATTTGGTGAGCGATATCTCCACGTGTGCATACTCTCTTTACATTTGCTGTATTTCTTGAAGTGTGGGGTACACTTCTATTTGCACTTGTTTTAGCTGCACTCCAAGTTTTATTGCGCATATTATTGAAAACATTTGTTACAGGGTCTGTAAATGGGCCAACAAACACTACCGAGCTCTTTTCGGCTTCTTGTTCCAACAAATGGGGTGCACATTTAGTTGATGATACATGGAGGGGGAAACATATGTGAGTGCTAGTGTATGTGGATATCACCTGTCGAGTATGTGTGCCATTAGCTGGAGGTTGCAGAGATGAAGATAAGACACATATATAAAAATACATTCACATAAACATTTTGGGTATGGCTGACGTCTTTTCCAGGAGGATGTACCTGGGCAGAGGGGGAGACAAAAGAAAAACGGGTGAAAGAAACAGGCCATGAATTAATTTGCA
This sequence comes from Pseudophryne corroboree, assembly GCF_028390025.1. Taxonomy (NCBI): domain Eukaryota; kingdom Metazoa; phylum Chordata; class Amphibia; order Anura; family Myobatrachidae; genus Pseudophryne; species Pseudophryne corroboree. The sequence goes on from NC_086449.1 coordinate 143,260,346, forward strand.
ATCCTTATCATAACACTGTCTCTATGGATGGGTCATAAATTAAATCTGCTGCTATAACAGCGCCCTCGCTCCTTAGACTCATCAAATTTGTGCCGTGCTTGTGCCGCACTAGAATTTGAACACAACTAAATATTGAACCAATAATTATGACGACTCCCAGGAACAAAGGAGAAACTTCCCCACACTCATAATGACATTCTGAGCCCACTCTCCTAAACATGAGAACCATTTGTGTGGGTTCAACCATGAGACAGAGCCGGCCAGTTCATTACTCACAGTCGCCAAGGTAAGGTTGTGTTTCCTCCTGAACTCCCACTTCAACTGCAAGATATCGTCCATCTTTTGATCGATAATCTCCGTTGGGTCGTCAGTGCTGTTTGTAATATAAGTACAGCACTTCACACCATATTGAGTTGCCAGGGTAACACAGTACCCACCTGTCACGGCTGTGACATAATTAAGGACCATCCTGTGCTGAATCAGTTCCTTCTTGTAAGCTTGTAACTCCCTTCCCGTATACCTGAAGGTGTCGTCATACATCTCAGTGATATTATCTATCAAGTTCGCTAGCGCATGGATATACCTATAATTTATAGTTCCTCTGGCAGTACGGGTAATGTCTAATGCAAGAAGGAACTGAATCCCGGTGGATTCGTGGATCAAATCAGAGGCTGCGTGCTCTGCCCTATCTATGAGGTGTCTCTTGATGATGTGTTCATATTGAGTATGAGTATAAGGAGCCTGAGCACTGCGGTGAACGTCTTTCATTTTATCATGGGTTATGGTCATGACATCTGGTAGTACTCTCCCAATATAACACAATCCCTCTGAGCTCGGGGCAAGCCACTTGTATGCCTTCCTCCCACATATGAAATAGGCATCATCTGGGAGAACATAGAGGACAAAATATAACATCACCATATTACAAATTTTCCAAGTAAAGAAACCAATCTCTAGTTCTCCCATCTGCTTAGTACAAGTATCGGGCTGGATGATATGAGCACAATACCCTGACGATACGCTTCCACGAGTATACCTATACCGGAAATACCTCCCACTGTTGGCTATTTGGCGTACAAGTTCAGAGTCTATGGGTATCCTATCAGCTCTGTGTGAAAAGGTCATTGTCTGGTTATTCCACGTCACTTCCCAATTTCCCGGTTTTCGGTAATTGGAAATATTAAAACACAATAAGGACCTGTCTACATGATACTGGTGGAACTTCAAACTTGGGGGCCTAGAGATATTGAATTTCTTGTCCACCGGTCTCCCACCCCGCAATTCGAGTACCTCATCTATTGCTAAAGGGTATGGTACTAATCCTGACTTACTCTGACCTTGAGGTACTTTTGAGCACACCCAGCATTCTGTCTGGTTTAAGACCTTACCCACTAGTGAGTGGTAATCACTCAACGGATCGCGGTCCATGTCGATATTAAGGTTGGACTGACATCTCTGGATGCACCCATCCTCTACTATATTCTCACAATTCCTACAAATACAATATTCATCAGACAATAACCCCTCACAGTGCCTCCGAGCTCCCTGACCACCAGAGCGCTTACTGATGCCAGCCTTTACTAAAGTGATGTGCTGATCCTGAGATTCTACAAATTCATACTCGCCATCAGAACCCATTCCAGATCCCTGCTCGACCTCTCTGGGACCCTCACCAAAACAAACTGTCCTGATCAAAACCAGAATTACTAACAGAACCCGAAACGCAGTCTCTTGTGATCGATCCATTTCGTTAGGGGAAAGGAGGAAAATAAGAAGGAGAAAAGAAAGGAAAATTCAGAGGGAGGTGAAAATAGAAAAATGGTGCGAGAACCGTTCTAGATCTTGTTACTCTCTCTGTTCAGATGCCCTTCAACAGTCCTGCCTCTCAACTTTCCTGGAACAAACACTCCAGTGATACGAGATTCTCTATACTCTGCTCTTTGTCACGAGTTCTCTCCGGGTCAGCAACCTTCTTGCAGTGGGACGAGTGGACCCAAGTCTCTCTTTCGGCGACCTTCAGTGCTGTCGTGCTGGTTAACAAGACTTGGTATGGTCCTTCCCACCTGTTTATGAGGCAACCTGAGCGTAAGAAATTTTGAATCATCACATAATCCCCAGGCTCAATGTCATGACAATTACTGTTCGGTAGGTCAGGGATCACCAGCTTTAAATTTCTTTGTTGATTTCTCAGCTCCTGGCTCATCCCAACCAAATATTTCACAGTCACTTCATTATTGCATTTCAAATCATCCTGGGGGTCTATCATTACATGAGGTTGTCGACCAAAAATAATTTCAAAGGGTGATAAGTTAACGGGAGACCTGGGAGTGGTTCTGATGCTGTACAACACTAGTGGCAAAGCTTCTGGCCACAGCAATCCAGTTTCAGCCATTAATTTGCTCAGCTTGTTCTTAATAGTGCTGTTCACTCTCTCTACCTTTGCACTTGCCTGTGGACGGTACGAAGTATGCAGCTTGCTTTTAATTCCATTCAGTTTGCACATGACCTAAAAGACTTCACCTGTAAAATGGGTAACCCTGTCACTTTCAATTATTCTAGGGATACCATATCTACACACAAATTCCTGCACAATTTTCTTTGCAGTGAACGTAGCAGTATTTGTGGCAGCAGGGAACGCTTCTACCCAGTTGGAGAATACATCAATACAAACTAACACATATTTCAAATTCCTACAGGGTGGTAACTGTATGAAGTCGATTTGTATTACCTGAAAAGGTCCGTCTGTAGGAGGGATATGGGATGGCTCTGTTGGTATTGTCTTTCCAATATTCTTCCTCAAGCAAGTAAAGCATGTCATTGCTCTCTTACCTGCATGAGAAGAGAATCCTGGCGCACACCAGTAGGCTCTTACCAATTTGCACATACCCTATTTGCCCAGATGAGTCAGACCGTTTGCTGCCTCAGCTAGGCTTGGAAGATATGCTCTGGGGGCCACCGGCTTACCTTGTCCACCTGTCCACAGCCCTGGGGACTCCTGGCCTTACCCCTTTGCCCTCCAGACTGCCTTTTCCTGTGGGGAACACAAATTTTGCATTTTGATTAATTGTTGTGTGTTGATCGTGTTAAATGTCATCAGTGATGTGATGTTCGCTTGTATGGGGGTGCTTGCTGCTGATTTAGCAGCTTCATCTGCCCGGCTGTTACCAAGTGAAATTGGGTCTTGGTTGTAAGTGTGTGCTCTGCACTTGATAACAGCCACTCTGTCTGGTTCCTGTATTGCTGTCAAAAGCCTTTTGATGTGGGACGCATGCGCTACAGGTGTGCCAGCTGCCGTCATGAAATTTCTGAGGTGCCATAAGGCCCCGAAATCATGCACCACTCCAAAGGCGTACCTTGAATCTGTGTATATATTAGCTGATTTACCCTTGGCCAATTCACACACTCTGGTTAGGGCGACCAGCTCAGCAACTTGTGCTAAGTGCGGTGGGCCCTGGGGTTCAGCTTCTATGATACCTTCGTCATGTACAACTGCATATCCAGTGCACAAGTCTCCCGATTCTGTCTGTCTGTGGCAACTACCGTCAGTGTAGAAGGTAAAGTCTACTCCTTCCAGTGGATTGTCACTGATGTCAGGTCTCGCTGTGAAAGTCTGATTCAGGTATTCCATACAATCATGCGTATCAGTATCTGCACTAAATCCTCCTTCACCAACATTCTCATCCTCCACCATTTGTGCCTGTCCAGGCACACTTGGCAAGTAAGTTGCAGGATTTAGTGAGCTGCATCTCTTAATGGTGATGTTTACCGGGGCCATCAGTGATAATTCCCACTTTGTAAACTGAGCAGATGAGACATGTCTGGTTTGGGCTGAGTTCAGTAAGGCTGATACTGCATGAGGTGTATGAATGGTCAGGTCATGTCCTAACACTACGTCCTTGCTTTTACTTACCAGCAAAGCTATCGCTGCTACACTTCGCAAGCAAGTGGGGAGAGACCGCACTTCAGTGTCCAACTGTGCACTGTAGTAAGCTAACGGTCTGCTGGCATCACCATGTCTCTGAGTTAAAACCCCTGCCGCGCACCCTGCACTTTCTGTACCGTACAATTCAAAGGGCTTCTCATAATCTGGCATACCTAATGCAGATGCTTGTGATAGGCACTGTTTGAGTCTCTCAAATGCCAGTTCGGACTCATCTGTGTGCGAGATCCGTTCTGGTTTGTTCGAAGAGACCATTTCTTGTAAAGGTAAAGCCAGTATAGAGAACCCTGGAATCCAGTTTCGACAGTACCCACACATTCCAAGGAAAGTGCGGATCTGTTGCTGCGTTTGTGGCAGAGTCATGTCGCAAATCGCCTGTATTCTATCAGCAGTGAGGTGTCTAAGTCCTTGAGTCAAGCAATGTCCCAAATATTTGACCCTGGTCCGGCACAACTGCAACTTATCCTTTGAAACCTTGTGTCCCGTTTGGGAAAGATGACACAGAAGCTGTTTCGTGTCTTTCAAGGACTATTCAAGTGAGTCAGAACACAACAATAAGTCATCAACATACTGTATTAGTACTGGTCTACTCTCAGGTTGAAAGGATTGTAAACAGTCATGTAAAGCCTGGGAGAAAATACTTGGGCTGTCAATGAAACCTTGGGGGAGATGAGTCCAGGTGTACTGTACTCTCCTGTATGTAAAGGCAAAAAGGTACTGGCTGTCAGGGTGAAGAGGGACAGAAAAGAAAGCAGAACAGAGGTCAATGACAGTGAAGAATTTTGCAGTAGAGGGAATTTGCATGAGGATGACAGCTGGATTGGGCACTACGGGGAATTGGCTCTCAACTATCTTGTTTATCCCCCTTAGATCCTGCACTAGCCTGTAACCCCTCCCCCCACTCTTTTTCACAGGGAAGATGGGACTATTGGCGGTGCTGGACGTCCTGACTAGGATGCCCTGCTGTAGCAGCCGCTCTATGACAGGGTACACTCCTAACTCTACCTCTGGCTTCTGAGGATACTGAGGGATTTTTGGAGCTATCCTACCATCTTTTACTTGTACAACTACTGGAGCTACATTCGCCATCAATCCAGTGTCTTGTCCATCTTTGGTCCAAAGGGAACCCGGTATTTGTGAGATCATTTCCTCTACCTTTGATGGACACTTGTCTATAACAGTAGAATGTGACATTAGCCTTTGAGGGGTGTCTAATATATCTTGCACTTCTTGAGCGTGGTTCTAAGGTATATCCAAGAAGACACCCTCAGGAGTACAATATATGACACACCGCATTTTACACAATAAGTCTCTGCCGAGTAGATTAGTCGGAGCCGATGTAGCCAACAGAAAAGAATGTTTGGTTTGCAAGGGCCCTATCATAATTTCTGCAGGTCTACTCAAAGTATTGTTGCACCGTTCCTGTTACTCCCATTGCTCGAATCATTTTCCCGTGGTTTTTATACCTGATGTGGAATTCAACACTGACCTGGCCGCCCCTGTATCTACAAGAAATGGTAATGGTGCACCAGCTACATCAACCGGGACCTCAGGTTCACTACCAAGGCTAGCAATCAATTTCACTGGCTGCAGACTACAGGTGTGGCCCAACCCCTATTGTGTATGGGTACCCTCTCGCAGCGCATTGGCAGCTACAATATGTGAGGGGGGTAGCTGTGGTTTTTCGGAGGCCTGCCAATCTCTCCTTGGTGGGTACCTCCTTGTTTCCCCTCTATGTGGCTCATAATCTCTTCTATTTGGTCCCTGATCCCAATTATGTGAATTGTAGTGTGGTTCGTATTCTGGTCTAGGGGGTCGGTATATGTTATGTGTACCTTTATTTCTACAGTCCCTTGCAAAATGTCCTTCCTTTTTACAATATAAGCATATTATTGACCGTGACTTACCATCAGGGGTCTGGAGTTTTGGCTGATGTGGTTTTGTTGTAAGAGCATTTATACTTACTGTCATCAGCTTATCCCCCTGAGACTCCCTGTGTTTACTGATGTTCCGGTCGTGCTCGATAGCGGACTCTCTCAATGCAGCCACCGAGATACCTCTCCAGTTAGGTAGAGAGGTTTGTACCCTTGTTCTTAATGCCTCCTTCAACCCGTCCATTAATACAGTAACAGCTACCTCCCTGTGATGAGCATTAGCTTTAATGTCCTCAATCCCAGTGTATCTATCCATTTTCCACAGTGGTCGATGGAAATATTCGGATGCCATTTCACCTTCCTTTTGTCTTATGGAGAAAATTTTATTCCATTTGACAACAGTAGGGAAATACACTCCTAGTTGCAGATTGATTGCTTTACGTTCTCCTGATTGTATTCATAACTTACTGTCTGCTATGAATTTCGTGGTGTCAATATTTGAGGGTAAACACACTCGTAGCACTGTTCGCCAATCTTTATTTGTAGGTTCATGGGCGTTACCTAACTCTTTAATGAATCTCTGGCATCCGACTAGATCTTTCCTGGGATCGGGAAATTCAGACATAATTGACCTTAACTCTGCCCGGGACCAGGGACAATGCATGGCAATGTTCCTGATGGGAGTTACTCCCTGAGCGTCAGTTCTCCCGTTGGGAACTGCAATCACCCTGACAGGATTTAATTCAATTACGTCCTTCTGGTTTGATTCTACAATGTGGGGAGCTATTGTTTCTGCATAGTGTATGGTACCGTACTTACCTGTGGACACGACCTCACTTATCCCTCCGCTAGGGGGCGTTGCTACAACTCTTGATGGTTGGGCCGTGCCCACTTGAGTATCTTGTATGGTGGCTGCTAGAGAGAGTGCCGATATCGTGTTGGGATTATCTTCCTGCTCACAATCCTGAGGAAAATGTAAAATGGGATACAGCTGGCAAGGGTTAGCGTTAGTACATTTATCAATCACATTCCTATCCTGTACCAATGCACCATTGCTTGTAGCCACTTTCTCCCCAACAATATATGGTGGTGGTGGTGGTGCGGTCGCCATTGTTTTCCCGCTAGGTTTGGAACCTGCTGCACGAGCTAATTCCCTTTGCACATCACCCTCTTGCTGCCATAAATTTAAACAATCTGTATGTCTAATCCTTTGTTTTCTGGATTTTATCAGACATATCCTTATCCTTAAGTTCTGCAATACCTCCGGTTCAAAGCTGCCCACCTTAGGGTATGGTACCCTATCTTTGTCAGTCATACGTAACCATTCATTGCAAATAGCCTCCATGTGTGAACCATGCTTTTCACACATAATAAACCTTGCTGACCCTCTCGGTCGCAATTCTGACCTTTTCGGTCCTACTTCTTCAGCCTGAACCCTGGCTACTAAACGCCCACTGCTTGTGCAATTGGATCCCATCGCGGACTTTTTGACAATAAACACAATCCCCAATGCACACTGCAGATAGGCGGTGAAAGACACCTAGCGCTTTTACTCGCTCCTTCTCCGCTGAGTACCACGACTCACTCCAATAGTAAACACAGCGTACCCAGTGAGGCCCTATTGGTTTCTATTTACTGGAAGTGTTAGGAGTAACTTACCCTTTCCAGTAAATATCCGCCGCTGGAGATTTTCCTGAGAGAGACCAGCGAAAACTCCCTATGCACTTATACACAAATCACGCTTGCGTATGCTCTATACAGCGCTAATGATACCGCGATTCTACGCAAAAAGCTCGTAAAAGGGGTATCAAGTTGCGCTATATATCGCACCCACAAACGCACGGTCCAATCGCACAGCGTATAGGTACTTGTTACCTATCTGCCGTACAACCACGGGTCGATGTACAAACTGCGACCCTCAGCTCGGAGCATAACAAAAAACCTTTTTACTTCAATACTACACAATGCACAATTTCCTATTACGCTCCTCTGCAGATGTCCTCACGATTTGCGTATTTCAATCTATATTAACGTGAGTCAGCCGCCTCACGCCACCAAGCCTCCACTTACTTGGTGTACCATGGGACCCGATTTCCAGGGTTCAAATCCACTCACTCCTACGTTCGCTCACTCAAATACACTTTGGTTTTTCTGTACAGAAAATTTTAATTCATTCAGATAGGCATCTTTACCCCCAGAGGCAATACAGTTTAATACTAATCTTCTTTATTGCTATTGTAGCATGGCTACTGTCCCACCTTTGAACTAAATGACACTATTGTGTAATTTGTACTTAGCGCCCGCACTCTTACGCACTTTGAGTAAACACGCAACCGTGCGTGTCTCTTACGCTGCGTGCGCAGTCCTGTACTTTGTCCGAGACACGTGTACAAAACCATGAGTCCGCAATAAAAAAATCCCACAGCTCTATAAATGTGAGCAATGCTAACTATAATCGCTCACAAGCACAACTCACACTTGTTCTGTGTAACCTTTAACGACCGGGCCAGACTTGCGTGTTATGCTTTATATTTACTTCCTTAAACACTGTTATTTTAGTTTTAACTATAAAGCAACAAACGTATCCGGTTTCACACAGATCTAAATGAATCTAGAAATCTGAGTCTTATGGCAACAATGTGAGAGGGTATGCAAAGTATGGGTGTCTTTTGTGTACGCTATTTGGCGGCAAAATTTTTTTTTCACAGCTTTTTAAATAGCTTTTTTCCTGTTGTTTTACGGGTTCTACCAGTACCTCTGCAAACCATACAGAGCAGACGTCATCTAATCAGCAGACAAGTAGGGTTTTCAGTGTATCCATCGACCATGAAAAGGTTATGTAGGATACTTTCTGTCCACCCTTTTGCTGATAGATTAAGTCTGCTATGACCTGTTAGGCTGTGAGTATGTGGAAATCGGATGAGCCCCGAATTGTAAATGCTGATCTACATACAGGACTAAAGCAACACTTTAAAAAGACATTTCATACACTTTAAATGAAGCCGCTGCGGCCGCTATACTTAATCCACAACCTACATACCTATTATTCAGGATAGAGGTTTCAAGAGCCACGCTGTCAACGATAGTTGATCCAGATGCCTGTGGCAACAAGGACCCTGCATTAGTAGATCTGGACGTTCAGGGAGCAGAAGTGGAGCATCCATCGACATTCTCTGCAGATCTGTGCACCAATGCCTTCTGGGCAAAGCCGGAGCTATTAGAATCACGGCACCCTTTGCTTCTTTTATCTTCCTCACCACCCTGTGTAACAGGATGATTGGAGGAAACAGATACGCCAGATGAAAATCCCATTTCACTGACAGGGTGTCCACAAAGATCGCTCCGGGATCCTTTGTTCTTGACATGTACACAGGTACTTTGTTTTTCAGATGGTACGCCATGAGATCTATCTCTGGCAAACCCCACTTGTCTACTAGAGTCTGAAAGACTTCTGGATGCAGAGCCCATTCGCTTGCTTGAATGGTGTGACCATGGTCCGGCTCCTGCCGCACCAAACAAAAAACTGATTGGCTGAGCCAGTGGACGGGGATATATGGAAGAGCCCATTGCATCCTGGGAGGACTGAAAGCTTGTGATCGTTTGGTGCCATCATATCCCATTGTTATCCTGTGGATAACCTGTGGACCCTGATGGAGAAACTCCTCACAAGGCAGTAGCTTCACTCAACTAACTCCCAAAAGCCCTTCCTCATGACCTTTTAAAGCCTCTGATGCTTGAGTTAGGAGACAACTCTCAATCTGGGATTGGTTGGATTTTCAATCCTAATATTTAAACATGTCCAGGGACACCAGGGGACCCCCTATGGCTTTGGAGTCACTAAGTCTAGAAAGAGCCTTGTTAGAATAAAGGCAGGTAATTATGCTGATAAGAGGGTAGTTCACATTGGTATAGTAAAATGAGTCATGATTAACCCCTTGTAGTCATTTGTGATGTCACAAGCCCTTCAGCTGACTGCTGTTTCCTGTGAATGGGGGGCTGCGACAGACGGGGGTCAGCCCTGCACTTCCTGTTTATAACTTACATGATAGCTATCTGGCTGGGCCCACACTGGACAGCAAAATATTACACCCATGCAATAAACAGTACATTAATGTGACAGACACATATCAGGCTCAGGGAGATATTCCATGATAGGCATAACATATATACACGGGACTATTTCCCTCCACAGGTACACATCTAGTACCTAGCAAGATCACCTTCTTGGATTATTCACTATAACATCATATTCTTGTTCAATATATACTCCTGTTATGTCTGCTGCATACAGTAGAATGGGGTATACAGCTCAGATGTGAATACCAGCCGGGTGTTATAAAGGATAATATACCATTATCTCTGGCATTCTGCCGTTCACTACTGTAAATGCTGATTTACATACAGGACTAAAGCAACACTTTAAAAAGACATTTCATACACTTTAAATGAAGCCGCTGCGGCTGCTATACTTAATCCACAACCTATGTACCTATTACACCATTAGCATACAGAGTCCCGTACCGTGTACGGACTTTGCGTACAAACGCCGCGCTGACAGTACAAAGTACACTCAGCGCGTACACACACAAAGATACACCGTGAACCCTTAACAGCTATGCATGCGATAGTAATACATTTTAAACCTTAGCAGGGAAAGGAAAACACGACACCAGATTGTATTTAAACTGCTGGGTTCCGACACCACAACATATTATTACTGAAAGGGGGTTACAATCACAAACCAATACAATACAAAAGAATAATGGCTACAGTCAATGGTACATACTTTTGGTTTCGCCTGCGCTTCCCGGTCCGGTCCTCAGTCATCAAGGGTGATGACCTTCAGAGTCTGTGATAGTGACCTGGCATGCAGCTGGCTCTTTATACAGTAGATCAAAACATAATACAATAGACATTGTGTGCTCTTCTTTCATTGGTTCGCGGGTGGGACATATCCTGTGCACCGGGGATCATTGGTCAGCTCAAGAAGTGGGCAATGGCTAAGACTTGAGATGTGATTTCTGTTGTTTGCATCTGAGTTCCCGCCCCATGACCAGTTAAACTCATCATATTAATCATACATAAATCTGGTATTATTAATAACTTAATGTGGTAATATATGATAATATTCTTATTCCCAGCAGATTAATGTTTATGTGACTCTGAACAATATGATCCCGCACATGATATGATAATCTATTTCCGTCCTCAAGATATACATATATCCACATATATCCATATACTCATATATATATATATATATATACATACACACACACATACTTCTGCTATTACAATTTGTTAGGAATTATATATATATAGCTGGCTCATTATACAGAGACTTGGCTGTCAGCACTGCACTACTGGAGGGTCTACCACGTGCTCTAAATTGGTTAGACATTATACCCATTTGAATTGCCTTCACTCCTGAGTCTCTGAGTGTCAGGTTCAAGCTGCTGACCGATGAGGTTCCTTAAGCTTGTGAACCAGTTAGATTCTATACACATATGAATCTTCCCCATATTCGAATATCTGAATGTCAGACTCAAGCTGATGATATATGAGGTATGGTCCTCGCTGTATCAATCAAGTCCCATTGAAATATTGAAACGTTGTTCATACATCTTTGAATGACCTTTTATGTGCTGACAATATGTTCTGAAATGAAGAGATTTTACCCCTGATGAAGTCGCGTTGGGTTATTTATCTATCTATTATCTGATGTTACCTCCGAATCTACAATAAGGAGAAGGAGGAAATCGTAGTGATATATCTACGCTTTTTCCTCATCACTACAAACTGATTGTTCAAATTGTGCGACAAATGTAAATGTATCAACTCTGTATACCTATGAACATTTGTGTCGGGTTTATATGTTGTTTTAATAAATTTTTATGTTAGTATTTGTTATCTGACGTAATTTATCCGGAGAGTACTGTAAGGGTCCGTTTTTAGGTAGGGCGTTGATATAACTCCCTTGGCGCCATCTCCTCTATTTCATTTCATATTTTCACACATTTAGTTCCTCCTAACAGGGAACTTAGAGGATACAGGCAGCCATATAATTAATTAATTTTAGTGTTTTATTTGAAATAGCGCAGTGGGAGAGTAATTCTTGTCATATATATATATATATATATATATATATATATATATACAAACACATACATCTCCAAGAGTTTAGACTATGAATGTTTGTATCTCAGATTTCTAAATGTCTGGTTTGTATTTTTGTTAGCTATTGCTAATTGAGTTTCTCTCAGCCTGGGTTTCTGGGTATTGTCTCTTTGTTTGTTTTGTCTTCAGGTGAGACAATGACAATCCAGTTCTTATTGCTTTCAATAGAAACTCGGCTACCCTAGTAAACAAAGGTGTTTGCCTTCTTCATAGAATTTCAAAGCTTAGTGTAAATAAGGCCATTGTATTTTAGTCTCTGGGAGTTTTAATTTATGTGTGACCAATCTTCATGCTATTTAGAAGAAGAAGCAGACAGTGTGGGATTCATGCAATATATAGATAAGATTTATGATATGTCTTTGTGGCTTTTCCATGCGAGTACAAATTCCACTGTAATTACTCATACCATGCTCTAATGTGCAGGACCGCGGAAGCGACCATACGCAATTTGCGAATATGTGCACGCACAGCAGAATACGTACGCACACGGAGGCTATCTATGTGGTGTTTGTACTTAATGTGTGTGTTGTAATATTTTCTGACTTTGACACTACTGAAGCGCAAGACCATGCTGACCAAAAATATGCAATGTAACGCTGGCATGGCCACGTTCCGTCTCAGTCCACTGTGTCAAACGCAGCAAAGAGGTCAAGGAGAATAAGCAGAAAGTAGTGGCTCCTTGATTTAGCAGCAAGGTGGTCATTGCACACTTTCGTGAGGGCAGTTTCAGTGGAGTGGTGAGGACAGAAGCCAAACTGGAATTGGTCAAGTAGGGAGTTGGAGGAAAGAAAGACAGTGAGGTGGTTGTAGATTATACACTCACGTTTGGAGGTAAAAGAGATGAGAGAAATGGATCGGTACTTGGAGAGAGTGATTGGATCAATGTATGTTTTTTTTTTTACAAATAGGGGAGACGAGTGCATGCCTGAAGACAGAGGGGACAGTGCCTGATGAGAGGGAAAGATTAAGGAGATGGGAACATGCAAATACAGATACATTTCTGACCCACATAGCAGCACTTTGTAAAGGTTCCCACATACAGTAAATTTAGCTATTTTTCTCACATTCTCAGTGGCGGGTACAGAATAAAATGACAGTTAGGGGGAGGGAACCTTTTATACCCCTCTGCTTACTAGCTGTTCCAATACATGCTGTTCTGCCAACCACCTCTTTGCTCACTTTAAGATTTCCACTCACATGCCCACCACTATCCACCTGCATTTTTTCTCACATTCCTTTACCTGTTTTCCCCTCACTTGTCTGTCTACCCGCCAGATTTTCCATCATATAACTCCCTGCCCTCCAGCTTTTCCCTCGTTTGCACCTCTTCCCACCAGATTTCTCTCAAATGTAACTTCTGCCCACTAGCTTTGACCTTTTATGTGTGTTATACCAATATCTGTGTGATCAAAGTCCCTGGTATACTGCAGGCAGATTTTTGCGCTCATAGTCGTTCACTTTTGGCATTTTGAGCAACAGTACTTTGAGCTCAAAATCTCTTAGTGTGAATGGCCAGGCAATGAGCGGTGAGCGCTGATGAGTGCTCCCGCATAATCACCAGCCGCCACCCATCAGCCGTGTGAACCACTTTCCACAGTCTCCTACTGTGGAAAGTGGTTCACCCCCATGAACATCGCTGAGCCGGGGTGAAATTCGCTCAGTGTGTATATACCTTAAGATGCAGAATGCACAGAAAAGTACAGTATTCTACTCATCAAAGAGCATCTCAGTCACACCGGGCATCTCACTCTGTATGAAGACAGTTAGCGGCCTACTTACTAAGCCGTGGAGAGTATTGAGTAGATAGAGATAAAGTACCAGCCAATCAGCTCCTAACTGTAATTTTTTTCAAATCCAGCCTGTAATATGGCAGTTAGGAGCTGGTTTGCTGGTACTTTATATCTCTCTACTTTATCACTGTCCAAGGTGACAATGCTAAATTCCCTTGTCGTATAAACAACCCTTTATGAAGCTAAGAACACTGTACGCTGTTTACTTAAGAAGTACCGTAATGGTACGCTAGTTGCGTAACGATCGCTCAGCCGTAGGCGAGACGCTCAAGCGTCACGTTCGCTCACGGCCCAGCGATCACAGGACACGTTATTGGCTACACGTTATTGGCTATGACTAGAGTAATGATTCGCTATGGCGTAGCGGACGCTCGAGACCACGAGGAGATCACCAGCGGCGCAGACGCTCACAACGCTATACCTTTATGTCTAAACCTTATACCAATGAAATACACGGAATACCTTAATGTGAATACAGGGTGTAAGTGCAACCTTGTGTAACCTGACTAACTACAAAGCTGCTTGAGCGTCACCGACGCTCAAGTGAACACTTAACACTATAGGAAATACACAGATACTGGTTTAGGGTCCAAAGCCTATTAACTGTATTATATCTAGTATACTTGTAAAAAGGGGATAACAGTACAAATGATACACTACAATATAACAAAGACTTCCTAACCAAAATACAATACTATCTAATACAATACAATACTAGTCTAGGGGAGATACGAGAGAAAGAGAAAGGAAAGAGAGAGAGAGAGAGAGAGATGAGAGAAATTGGCTCACAGAAAGACAATGATTACGGAGAGAAACTTACGCACAAGGGTAAACGATCGCATGCGCCTGGACATCCAGCACCCGATTTTCAGCAATGAGAACCGTTGAAGAGTGAGAGCTGGATGTGGTCGGCCTGCCTATTTATGCCCCACACACAATGCAATCCTACAGTCCCTACAATCCCATTGTCCATTGGACGTCGGAATTCGGCCCTGCATCATAACAAAAGGTCATAGGTTGATTCATAAAGGTGGGCTGTGACGATTTCAAACAGCTCAGGTGGGTGGGGAACTAGGTTTCCCGCCGCATACCTGAGTATGAGTAAATAGTAGAAATGGACATAAACTTCTTATGTCCATTACTATTCGCACGAGCGATTAATACGCTCCAAACCAACACCGGAATATTGCTAATTAAATACTCTTCCGATGGGTACCAAACACTGCTGTATGATTCCTGTTAGACCCTTCGTACGATACAAAGAGGGATTCCTTAGCTCAGGGACCTTCTATATTAACCAAACTTTCAGAAACTATCAAAGGGACCATGATCTATAAACTACATTAATTGTGAAAATATGTAACGAATGAGTCGCACGCTACGACTACATAAACTCTACCGTAAATACGCATACCGCGCCTGCGAGTGCACGCTATTGCGGGTATGCGCCTTCACGGGAGAGCGTACGCATGCGCAGCACGGACCAGTGTGCGGTGCAAATATGGCAACGTGCATAGAGACATTTTTCTGACTTTGACAGTCCACCCTTTGGCAGTCAATAATAACTGCCACAAAACATTTAAGGAGAAAAATGTAAGTCAGGGGTTAATTGATTTCCATGGTTGGGTAAGGGAGGAGAGAGGAGAAGGTGTGAAGAGGGTATGACCTAGTGAGATAGCAGAAGCATGTGTGTATGAGTCCATGTTTGGAGGGTCATGTATCATCGTGCCGTACGTGTTGTAAATCAAGCTTCGAGGTACTGCGAAGTATACATTTGAATTCCTTCTTATCCTGTGGTACAGGTCTGTGGATGGGCTGTCAAACTTTACCGAGCTCTTTTCGGATTTTGAACAAAATGGGGAGCACATTTTAGTTGATGATACATGAATGGGGGAGGTATGTGGTTGCTGATATCTGTGCCTGTATTCCCTATCGTCTATGTGTGTCATTACCTGAGGGTTGTAGAGATGAAGATAAAGAACACTTATGGAAAATGCAATGATATTCTATGTCAGGGAAATGTACATCTGTCGTCGAAGTTGTGTTCGGTATCTGTTGAGAGTCGTCTTCTTTGCGCTGTATTGCTCCTTGGGCATGAGCAAATAGCTTTGTCTGAGCCATCAGATTTACAAAAAATGTTGGGCTAGCGTGAGTTTAAAAGTACTAGGGAAACTGGGGATCCATGGCAAAGTTCATCAAGTGTCCATTTCTCAAGTGGTCAAAACTTCATCTTTGGTGCTTGTCTGTTGTCTGTATAGCGTCTCGTCAACTTTCTCGTCCAAGGGGGTCTTTGTATCTTGGAGAAAAGCAGAAAAACAGGTGAAAGAAACGGACCGTATAATCGCATTTTCATCACATCCTGGTTTCTATCATTGGGTCATAAATCAAATCCAGGTTAATTACGGTTTCCTCACTCCTCAAGCTCATCACTCTTGTACTTTGTTTGCACCTCATTAAAGCCTGCCCGCATCTAAATATCAATCCAATCGATATAACGACACCCAAGATACATAGTAGAAACTTTCCAACATCCATTATGACTCCTTGAGCCCAGTCTCCTAAACCGGAGAACCAATTTCGCGGGTTCAACCATGACACCCAACCAGTCAGCTCATTACCTACAGCAGCAAGGGTGAGATTGTGTTTTCGGCGAAATTCCCACTTTAATTGGAGAATGTCGTCCATCTTTTGGTCTATGACCTCTACCGGATCCTCGGTGCTATTCGTGATATAAGTGCAACACTTTATGCCGTACTGTGTTGCCAATGTAACACAATATCCGCCTGTTACTGCTGTAAGATAATTAAGAACCATCCTATGCTGAACTAGTTCTGTTTTATAAGCTTGAAGTTCTCTTCCAGTGTATCTAAACGTGTCATCATACATTTCAGTGATATTATCTAACAAATTGGCGAGTGCGGAAATGTATCTATAATTCATCACTCCCCGAGCGGTACGAGTGAAATCTAACGCTACCAGAACCTGAATCCCGGTGGATTCATGGATAAGATCAGAGGCCGGATGCTCTAACCTTTCTGACAGTTGTCTTTTAACTCGGTGCTCGTAATGAGTGTGAGTATAAGGAGCTTGGGCACCACGGTGTATGTCCTTCATTTTGTCATGTGTTACAGTCATCACTTCAGGCAATACTTTTCCAATATAACACAATCCTTCAGAGTTTGGGGCAAGCCACTTGTACGCCTTTCTCCCGCATATGAAATATGCGTCATCGGGGAGAACATATGGGACGGAGAAGGACATGACCATGTTACAAACCTTCCAGGTGAAATCTCCTGACCCTAATTCTTCCATCTGCTTAATGCACGTATCAGTTTGTACGATATGTGCACAGTATCCTGGTGATACCTCTCCAACTCTAGTAATCCTATTTCCTAAGGTATATCGATACCGAAAAGATTTTCCTCTACTGGCTATGTGGCGTACCAGCTCTGTATCTGTAGGCATTCTATCTGCTCTGTGTGAAAAGGTCATGGTAAGGTTGCTCCATGACACTTCCCAATTTCCCGGTTTTCTGGGATTGGAGATATTGAAACATAAGAGGGACCTATCCACATGGTATTGGTGGAGCTTCAAACTAGGAGGGCTGGAGATATTAAACCTCCGGTCCACCGGTCTCCCACCACTTAGCTCAAGTACCTCCCCTAACGTTAAAGGAAATGGTACTAGCCCTGATTTGCTGTGACCCTGAGGTACTTGAGAGCATACCCAACAATCTGTTTGGTTTAACACGTTACCCACTAAGGAGTGATAGTCACTCAATGGATGCCGGTCTATATGGATATTAAAACTGGATTGGCATTTCTTTATGCATCCATCTTCAACCAGATTATCACAGAGCCTACAGATACAATTTTCTTCAGCTAACAATCCATCACAATTTCTTCTATCGGATCGTTTTCTGATACTCGCCTTTGCTTGTTGGTTTGGTTGATCTTGGAAAACTACGCCTCCATCATCATAATCGGAACCCATTCCAGAACCTCTCTCGACCTCTATGGTACTCTCGCCGGAACAGACTGCTCTGGTCAACATCATGGTTAACATCAAAATCCGGATCACAGTCTCTTGGGGCAAGTCCATCTTTGAGGAGGAAATAGAGAAGAATGAGAAGGGGGAAAAAAGAAATTTCAAGGAAGAGGGGATGGGAAGTGGAGAAAAACAATAAAAGGGAGAAGGGAGTCGACAACTGCTTTCGGTCTTCAAGGCTCAGGTGCCGCCTCAGTCCTCCTGGAACAGACACTCCAGTGATACAACCTCTACCGTCTGTTCCTTATCACGGGACTTCTCTGGATCAGCAACCTTTTTGCAGTGGGATGAATGGACCCAAGTCTCTCTCTCAGCCACCTTCAATGCTGTGGTGCTAGTCAATAAGACCTGGTATGGTCCTTCCCATCTATCAATAAGACAACCTGAGCGTAGAAAATTTCGTATCATTACATAATCCCCAGGTTCAATGTCATGACAATTACTATCTGGTAAATCAGGAATCACCAACTTAAGATTATCATTTTGATTCCTCAACTGCTTACTCATGTTAATCAAGTACTTTACAGTTACTTCATTGTTACATTTCAAATCATCCTGAGGGTTAATCATGACATGCGGTTGTCGACCAAACAAGATTTCAAAAGGAGACAGATTAAGAGGGGACCTGGGAGTGGTTCTGATGCTATACAAAACAATGGGTAAAGCTTCTGGCCACGTCAATCCTGTCTCTGCCATTACTTTACTCAATTTATTTTTAATAGTGCTGTTCACTCTTTCGACCTTCGCGCTCGCCTGTGGACGGTACGGAGTGTGCAGCTTGCTATCAATTCCCATCAACTTACACATTCCTTGAAAGACATCACCTGTAAAATGGGTACCCCTATCACTTTCAATGATTCTAGGGATACCATATCTACATACAAATTCCTGCACAATTTTCTTAGCTGTAAACATAGCGGTATTTGTAGCTGCTGGAAAAGCTTCGACCCAATTCGAGAAAACATCTATACAAACAAGTACATATTTCAAATTTCGACATGGGGGTAATTGAATGAAGTCGATTTGTATTACCTGGAAAGGGCCGCCGGCAGGTGGGATATGGGATGGTTCTGTAGGTATTGCTTTTCCAATATTCTTTCTCAGACAGGTAAGGCATGACATTGCTCTTTTACTCGCATGAGAGGAGAATCCTGGGGCGCACCAGTATGCTCTTACCAATTTGCACATCCCCTCCTTGCCTAGATGAGTCAGCCCGTGAGCTGCTTCAGCCAGACATGGAAGGTATGCCCTGGGGGCCACTGGTTTACCATGTCCATCCGTCCAGAGCCCTGAGGACTCCTGGCCATATCCCTTTGCCTTCCAGACTGCTTTTTCCTGTGTGGAACACAAATTCTGCATCTCACACAACTTCTGTGTGTTGATGGTATTAAATACCATCAGTTGTGTGGTGTCTGTCTGTATGGGGGTAGCAGCTGCAAGCTTTGCGGCTTCGTCTGCTCGGCCGTTACCAAGGGATACTGGGTCTTGGCTATATGTATGTGCTTTACATTTGATAACAGCCACTCTGTCGGGTTCCTGTATCGCTGTTAGAAGCCTTTTTATGTGAGCTGCATGCGCTATCGGTGTACCAGCCGCCGTCATGAAATTTCTGAGCCGCCATAGGGCTCCGAAATCATGTACTACCCCGAAGGCGTATCTAGAATCGGTGTAGATATTGGCTGACTTACCCTTAGCCAATTCACATGCTCTGGTTAGGGCGACCAGTTCAGCAACCTGGGCTGAGTGAGGTGGGCCTAGCGGTTCCGCTTCTATGGTGTCTTGGTCATCTACGACTGCGTATCCAGTACACAAGTCTCCCGAGTCTGACTGTCTATGACAACTACCGTCCGTGTAGAACGTTAGTTCTGCATCTTCCAGTGGGTTGTCACTGATGTCAGGCCTTGCGGTGAAATTTTGGGTCAAATATTCCATACAATCATGTGTATCTTCCTTTGCATTAAATCCTCCTTCCCCATCACTCTCACCTTCCACCCTTTGTGTCTGACCAGGCACACCTGGGAGAAATGTTGCAGGATTTAATGCGCTGCATCTCCTTATGGTGATGTTTACTGGGGCCATTAATGCCAATTCCCATCTTGTAAACCTTGCTGATGAGACGTGTCTGGTTTGGGCAGAATTCAATAAGGCAGATACCGCATGTGGTGTATGGATTGTGAGGTTGTGGCCTAGCACGACATCTTCGCTTTTCGTCACTAGCAATGCTATCGCCGCAACGCTACGCAAGCATGTGGGGAGGGATCGCGCTACCGTGTCTAGCTGGGCGCTGTAGTATGCGACTGGCCTGCTGGCGTCACCGTGTTTTTGGGTTAGTACACCTGCTGCGCACCCAGCACTTTCTGTTCCGTATAGTTCAAAGGGTTTCCCATAGTCTGGCATACCTAGTGCTGGTGCCTGTGTTAGGCATTGTTTGAGTCTCTCAAATGCTGTTTCGGATTCGTCTGTATGCGAAATCCGGTCAGGTTTGTTTGAAGAGACCATTTCCTGCAAAGGTAA
This sequence comes from Pseudophryne corroboree, assembly GCF_028390025.1. Taxonomy (NCBI): domain Eukaryota; kingdom Metazoa; phylum Chordata; class Amphibia; order Anura; family Myobatrachidae; genus Pseudophryne; species Pseudophryne corroboree. The sequence continues at coordinate 143,280,688 of NC_086449.1, forward strand.
CGCCAATATGGAAAACCCTGGGATCCAATTACGGCAATACCCACACATTCCTAAAAACGTCCTGATCTGTTGCTGGGTTTGTGGCAGTGTCATGTCTCTAATGGCTTGGATTCTATCAGCGGTCAGGTGTCTCAGTCCTTGTGTTAGACAGTGTCCCAAATATTTTACCTTAGTTTGGCATAATTGTAACTTGTCTTTGGAAACCTTGTGACCTGTGTCTGAAAGATGAAACAGGAGCTGTTTCGTATCCTTCAGAGATGCTTCCAGTGAATCTGAACACAGTAATAAATCGTCCACATACTGTATCAATACTGATCCACTGTCTGGTTGGAAAGACTGTAAACAATCATGCAAAGCCTGAGAAAATATACTTGGACTATCTATGAAACCTTGGGGTAACCGAGTCCACGTGTATTGGACTCCTCTGTATGTGAATGCAAACAAATATTGGCTGTCAGGGTGCAGAGGTACCGAAAAGAAAGCGGAGCAGAGGTCAATAACAGTGAAAAATTTGGCAGTGGGAGGAATTTGCATTAGGATGACAGCTGGATTAGGCACTACGGGGAACTGACTCTCAACTATTTTGTTAATCCCCCTTAGATCCTGCACTAGCCTGTAACCCCTCCCCCCACTCTTTTTAACAGGGAAGATGGGACTATTTGCTGTGCTGGACGTTCTTACTAGAATGCCCTGTTGTAGCAAGCGCTCTATCACGGGGAAAACTCCTAACTCCACCTCTGGCTTCAGAGGATACTGTGGGATTTTTGGAGCTATCCTACCATCTTTTACTTGTACAACTACTGGAGCTACGTTTGCCATTAATCCAGTGTCCTGTCCATCTTTTGTCCAAAGTGACTCTGGTATCTGAGATGTCATCTCTTCTACTTGGGATGGATTCCTATTTGTCATAATGGAATGTGACATTAATTTTGATGGGGAGTCTAACATGTCTCGTACCTCCTGAGCGTGATTCTCAGGTATGTCCAAGAATACACCTTCAGGAGTACAATAAATGACGCAACCCATTTTACATAGTAAGTCTCTCCCCAGGAGATTAGTTGGTGCCGATGCAGCCAGCAAAAAGGAATGCTTGGTATGCAAAGGCCCTATTGTAATCTCGGCTGGTTTGCTAACAGGGTAGTGCTGGACTACTCCTGTTACTCCCATGGCTGGAATTGTCCTACCAGTGGTTCTCATGCCCACTGTCGAATTTATCACTGACTTGGCCGCCCCTGTGTCTACAAGAAAGTTTAAAGTTTTACCAGCTACATTGATTGCAATCTCTGGTTCGCTTCCAAGACTGGCAATCAATTTAACTGGCTGCAGATTACAGGTGTGGCCACACCCCTATTGGGTATGCTGACCTCCCTGAATCCCATTGGCAGCAACTACTTGTGGGGGAGTTAGCTGGGAACTACCAGAGGCCTGCCAGTCTCTGTTCGGGGGATATCTTTTTGTTTCCCCTGTATGTGGCTCAAAACTCCGCCTCTGTGGACCCTGCTCCCAATGTCGTGTGTTGTGTTGTTGTCTAGGGGGTTGAAAAGATCTTTGTACATTCTTTGTTCTACATTCTCGTGCAAAGTGTCCCGGTCTGTTACAAGAAAAACATGTTATTACACTTGCCTTACCCACAGGATTCGGTGGTACATACGCAGGCTGCCTTGTGGTCAGCGCCTGTATACTTACGGACATCAACTTATCACTTTGCGACTCCCTGTGTCTAGTGATGTTTTTGTCGTGATCAACAGCAGCCTCTCTCAAGGTGGACACTGACAGACCTCGCCAACATGGTTGTGTGGTCTGTACCCTAGCCTTTAATGTTTCTTTCAAACCATCCATCAGTACAGATACTGCTACTTCTCGATGGTTTGGGTTGGTCTTAATGTCTTCTATACCAGTGTATTTTGCCATTTCTGATAGTGCCCGGTGGAAATATTCTGCTGCCGTTTCGGACTCCTTTTGCTTAATGGAAAATATTTTATTCCATTTAACAACGGCTGGGAAATACTCCTTTAGCTGTAAATTTATCCTTTTTACATTATCCTGGTCGTACACATCTGTAAGCGGTACATCTTTATCTAGTCCACAATCAGCCAAGAATTTAACTGAGTCGACATTGGAAGGTAAGCAAGCTCTTAGCACTATCTGCCAATCCTTATTATTGGGCTCTAAAGTGTTCCCTAGATCCCTGATGTATTTTTGGCTTGCCACTAAATCTTTTCTGGGGTCTGGGAATTCAGACACTATGGTCCTCAATTCCATTCTAGTGAACGGGCAATACATGGCAATGTTCCTGACGGGTGTGGCTCCTGATGCATCTGTTTTCCCATTGGGAACTACTATCACCTTTACAGGAGCAATTCTAACAGCCTCATTCTGCGTAGATTCTACAACTTGTGGTACAATTGTTTCAGTGTAGTGCATGGTGCCGTACTTACCCGTTGACACGACCTCACCTATCCCTCCGCTAGGGGCCTTCACTAATCTCGTGGGTGGTGCAGTTCCTACTGTGGTTTCTGATATGGTGGCCGCTAGAGAGAGCGCTGAAATTGTTGCCGAATCTTCTTCTTGATCACACTCCTGAGGAAGGTTCAAAACAGGGTACATCTTGCACGGGTTAATACTTGCATGAGTTATTTGGTTAACATCATTAACATTTACAGGGTTACTAAGAGTTTGTGTTTTACAACCCAGTGCGTTTCTCTCCGTAATCAACTTCTCTCCTGCAATGTATGGTGGAGGTGGAGCTGTGGCTATCAGCTTCCTGACTGCCCCAGATCCCGCCGCCAGAGCCAAACCTCTCTGTATCTCACCTTCCTGGTGCCATAACTGTAAGTAATCATGATGCTGAATTCGTCTCTTTGATGATTTTACGAGACATATCCTCCTCCTTAAATTTTGTAACACGTCTGGACTGAAGCTACCTATTCTTGGGAATTTGTCCCTGTCTTGTACAGTCATTCTCTCCCATTCATCACATAAAGATTCGGTGTGACTTCCATATTTTTCACACATTACATATCGTGCCGACCCAACTGGTCGGTTCACAGAATCAACCTGAACCAGGGTTGATCGCCCCCTACCTGAGCAACTGGCCCCCATAGTCTGCAGGTGTTGCTTAGTCCTCCTTGGATTTCTGTATCAAGGTTTTCAGCAAGCCTTTACAGACAACCAAATTACTCCACAGTAGGCCGGCGGTGGCGGTTTACCGAGTACCCCACTCACTCGCCCACCTCGACCAATACGACCTGATCACACCGATATGGTGCTGGCGTACTCGATACAGGGCCCCTATGGAACCTTCAGTTTACTGGAACATATGAGGGTTACCCGCAGGACACTTACTCTTTCCAGTAAAGGTGGGGTTGTTAGATAGTTCCTGAGTGACCAGCGAACTTCCCTTCCAAAAATAAAAAATTACACAAATCACGTCAGAATGTACAGATAGCGTTTGTGACCACTTTACTCTAATGGTATTAGGTCAGATTACTAACTACTGCACACAATTACGTGTGGTCCAATCGTTCAGTACACAAGCACTACTTGTTATGTACTGAGAGATCAATGGAATCGATGTTTCCGGCCGCGATTCCTTCAGCAAGAGCTTATGGCCTATATGGGTTCTGCACCAACACCCCAGGCGTTGTGCCACTGGACTTTTATAGCGGACCTCTTTGTCTATTTTACCTGTTACCTTATGACCTCCTGGTCTGTTACCTTATGACCTCCTGGTCTGTTACCTTATGGTCCGCTATACTCTAATGCTCAAATATTATTTAACCAGGGATGCCTCCCTAGCCACCGTATATGTCACTTACACGTGTGTCCCTTGACGAGTACCCGACTTTCCTTTTGGTTCCACCTTAAAGTTATATAAACTTTTGTATACAAAACCACACTCACTCAACACATGTACACTTTTGTTTCTATATCTATTTCTGCGCAGAAATTGTCTTCAGTCCAACAGTGTTACTAATTAGGAGCAGGATCTGTTAAGCTAAATTTCAGATTTTCCAAAAATAGATTTGCGTTATTTACCGCGTCGCGTTATTTACCGCTGTGCGTTACTTATCGCCTTTGCGCTAATTATCGCTTTGCGCTAATTCAACTTTTCGTGACTTGAGCTACGTGGGCGTAACCAGACGCTACGTTGCGTAATGTACGCTGCGTGCGTCTGCCGTTTGGATTGCGTACGCAAGTCTTTTGTTAGGGACACGTGTACGCAAAACAAAGATCCACCGTAACACAATTTCTACCTTTATCAATGTAGATGATCCCTGATCATCTACCGCACACCACACTGACTGTCTTATCTCCCAGACAAGCCGTGTGTTGGTCTATACTTTAACTATTACCTCTACTATGAAATAACAGCAAATCTCTTTTTGCACTTTCTATCAACTATAAAACTTGGCAAACAGGAATAGTGATATACGAAATTTGAAAAAGAAATGCAGATAAATGTATGCGTGCGTGTATACGCAAGACAGAAGAGAAATAAAACAGTTTAAAAAGACACAAGCGTTTTGTTCTTACTTCCGGTTCCCGGATTCCTTCAGCACTCTTTATCTAAGCGAAGCAGACGCTTATCCCGTCAGCACTGCGAGACAACCTCCCACCCTTTGCTGGGGGGATAATGTCTGCTGATCTACCTAGTGCAGATATGAGAAGGATAGGACGAGTCCCCAATTGACAATGCTAAATTCCCTTGTCGTATAAACAACCCTTTATGAAGCTAAGAACACTGTACGCTGTTTACTTAAGAAGTACCGTAATGGTACGCTAGTTGCGTAACGATCGCTCAGCCGTAGGCGAGACGCTCAAGCGTCACGTTCGCTCACGGCCCAGCGATCACAGGACACGTTATTGGCTACACGTTATTGGCTATGACTAGAGTAATGATTCGCTATGGCGTAGCGGACGCTCGAGACCACGAGGAGATCACCAGCGGCGCAGACGCTCACAACGCTATACCTTTATGTCTAAACCTTATACCAATGAAATACACGGAATACCTTAATGTGAATACAGGGTGTAAGTGCAACCTTGTGTAACCTGACTAACTACAAAGCTGCTTGAGCGTCACCGACGCTCAAGTGAACACTTAACACTATAGGAAATACACAGATACTGGTTTAGGGTCCAAAGCCTATTAACTGTATTATATCTAGTATACTTGTAAAAAGGGGATAACAGTACAAATGATACACTACAATATAACAAAGCCTTCCTAACCAAAATACAATACTATCTAATACAATACAATACTAGTCTAGGGGAGATACGAGAGAAAGAGAAAGGAAAGAGAGAGAGAGAGAGAGAGAGATGAGAGAAATTGGCTCACAGAAAGACAATGATTACGGAGAGAAACTTACGCACAAGGGTAAACGATCGCATGCGCCTGGACATCCAGCACCCGATTTTCAGCAATGAGAACCGTTGAAGAGTGAGAGCTGGATGTGGTCGGCCTGCCTATTTATGCCCCACACACAATGCAATCCTACAGTCCCTACAATCCCATTGTCCATTGGACGTCGGAATTCGGCCCTGCATCATAACAAAAGGTCATAGGTTGATTCATACAGGTGGGCTGTGACGATTTCAAACAGCTCAGGTGGGTGGGGAACTAGGTTTCCCGCCGCATACCTGAGTATGAGTAAATAGTAGAAATGGACATAAACTTCTTATGTCCATTACTATTCGCACGAGCGATTAATACGCTCCAAACCAACACCGGAATATTGCTAATTAAATACTCTTCCGATGGGTACCAAACACTGCTGTATGATTCCTGTTAGACCCTTCGTACGATACAAAGAGGGATTCCTTAGCTCAGGGACCTTCTGTATTAACCAAACTTTCAGAAACTATCAAAGGGACCATGATCTATAAACTACATTAATTGTGAAAATATGTAACGAATGAGTCGCACGCTACGACTACATAAACTCTACCGTAAATACGCATACCGCGCCTGCGAGTGCACGCTATTGCGGGTATGCGCCTTCACGGGAGAGCGTACGCATGCGCAGCACGGACCAGTGTGCGGTGCAAATATGGCAACGTGCATAGAGACATTTTTCTGACTTTGACAAAGGTTTAGTATATGGGCCCCTTAGTCTATGAGGAAACATCTGTATACGGCTTTTCAGAAAATAATTTTATAAGCATGTAGAACACATTTACATGGAGAATTGGGGGCATTCCATGAACCACTTATTGCCAACTACAATATCTGTAATGTCCAGGTACAGTCCTGTTTTTTGTTTTGTTATGTTGTTAATTTGTGCCAAAGTGCATGCCCCTTGAAATATCCCTGTTTCTATAAAGATTACATGATGGGGATTATTCTGCTCCAAGATCCAAGATAGGATCATGTGTAACTTTATATACTATACTTGCTTAGCAACAAAGTGTCCCTGTAAAATATTTTGCCAATTATGAGCATTGAAACTAGTAGCTAAAGAAAAGTGTCACAAACAGTAGAGCACATTGCTGGTATAAAATGTGGCATTTTGATAATACAGTATGTTGCTGCTGGACTTTGGCCCTCATTCCGAGTTGATCGCACGTAGCAACTTTTTGCTGCTTGTGAAATCAACTAGACGCTGCCTATGGGGGAATGTATTTTTGTATTTTAGCATAGCAAGGCTGCGATCGCTTGTGCAGCCCTGCTATGCTAAAAAAGTTTCATGCAAAACAAGACCAGGGTAAGAGTTACTTACCCTGTGCGACGGATCCAGCGACGAAGGTCCCGGGATTGACGTCAGACATCCGCCCTCCAAACGCCTGGATCCGCCTGCGTTTGCCTCACCACGCCTTGAAAACGGTCAGTTGACGCCCCGGAACGCTTCCCGCCTATCAGTCTTCATGCGATCGCCGCTGCGATCACTTTCTGCGCTGGCGTTGTCGTTGCCCGGTGACAACCGTCGCCAGGCAACGACGGGCATGCGCATTGCGGGTGCCGCGCAGCCGCAGTCCCGACCCATTTGCACTGCAGCGAAGAACCACTGCATTCAAACGGGTCGGAATGACCCACTATATTAGAATAATGTAGGTTAGCAAGTAAAGAGTTCTTAAAAGGTTTCTTAAAACAACATGTTGTGAAATGTTAATTCAAACATTGGGCCTAATTCAGACCGGATCACTGCACCCCGGGAGGCTCAGTGAGATGCTACAGGGCTGTGATTGCCTCGGCCTGATTGACAGGCAGAGGCGGTCGCAGGATGGTAGGGGGCGTGCCAACGGCGTTAGAATGCCGTTGGTGGGGTGTGGTCCGGAAAGCAGGTGTGTCCGGACCATTACGGGGGTAGGCTGCGGCAGCTGCATGACGTCACACGCAGCCGATGCGATCTGGGATACGCCGGGTAGCCGCCTGTCAGCTCAGCTAGGCTGCGCAGGCAGGGAGCTACTCGGTGGGTGGAAAAGCATCGCCGCAGTGCTATGCTTTTGTACCTGTCGGGGGGCTGACATGCGAGGGAAGACTAGCCCTGTGCTGGGCGCATGTCTGAGCAACTGATCGTAGATGTGCTAAATTTTGCATATCTACGATCAGATCTGAATCACCCCTATTACTTGATGTAAGGAAACTTTATTCTCTGTGTACTGTAGGTACTAGTGGATTAAAAAAACAAAAAACAGATCGTCAGCGTGTGTGGTATGGGCTTGTGAATAGGATTTAAAGATCTGCACTCACAGTCCACTTGGGAGTGAATTTACAAAGCATCCTACAGTATGTTAGGGACGGATTTATAACAGCTTGGAGAGAGATAAAATGGAGAGAGATAAAGTACCAACCAATCAGTTCCTGTCATTTTACAGGCTGTGTTTGTAAAAAATTACATGTAGAAGCTGATTGGTTGGTACTTTATATCTCTTCACTTTATTTCTCCCCAAGTTTTGCCCGTAGGGGCAGATGTATTAAGCCTGGAGAAGTGATAAAGCAGTGATAAGCAGCTTCTAACTGCACATTTACATATTGGAGCTGATTGGCTGGAGCGTTATCACCTTGCACTTATCACTGCTTGATCACTTCTCCAGGCTTAATACATCTGCCCCTTAATGAGCAAATATCTAGGCTAGTTACGGGTTAGCTGAAATACTTAAAGGGACACTTGTGTGACCTATTAAAAATTTAAAGGGCGGGGGCGTGGCCTAGCTTTCATACTGAGAGGACGTGCTCTCCTACAGCTCCTGAGGGCACATTAATATATTGCTCCTTTAACCTGCCTGCTCCCCTCCTGAAGGCCCCTGTGTGCCTCCTGTGGCCCCTCTTACCCTGTGACAGTCGTTGTGGGGGTCCCGCGGAATCGGGGAGCGCTTTTCAGCCCTCCTGCGGATTGCGGCCTTCCCCCCAGCGTGAAGCCGGGACCTGGAGTTGGAGAGCGATCCGGGCCGGACATCCGAGGCTGCAGTCTTGGTTCTTCTGTGCCGCCGGAGACCCCTGTGTGAGCTCTACAGACCTCCGTGCGGCTACTCCATCCCCTCCTCTGCTATTATACGGCCCCGGCGTGAGGAGACGTGGCCCGCCGAGGACTGGGGAGCGATGTGGTCCCCGCTGTGCTCCGAGACGCCTGCCGGGTGGGCTCCTGCCCTCCCTCCGACGGCTGCTCCCTGCGATCTCCCTGCTGTTGAGGTCCAGCGGCGCATGTGAGAGAGATCGCTGGGCTCCCGCGGTCTCTCCCCTCGCCGCCCGGCCGCCTCCTGCTGCCCCCTGCTTGCTGTCTCCGGAGCTCCCAGTGTGAGGACGGCGCTGTGCGGCCCTGGTCCCTCGGAACGTGAGCCGCGGACGGCGGCTCTCACTGGGGAACCACTGGACGGGCTACGCTGGCCTGAGTGATTGCCCCAGATGATAAAGGAATAAGCCCTGGGGGGCGTGACCTGGCTACGGAGGGAGGAAGCAGCACGTCGAGAGGGCTCCGGAGTTTTGGGGATAATAAACCCTTCAAAAACCCCTCAATAATCTGGACTGTGGCTTAGCTGACAACTGGGAGGGCTGCATTTCCCCAGAGCTCCTGCCTGCACACATATCACAAGCCCTGATATCAGCCTCAATTCAGCCTTCCATCCCCCTGCATATATACCCTGATCTCACACCCTGCTCCCCTGCGTTAGTGGGGGGGTGCCGCGGAATCGGGGGGAGGCTTATGCCGAGTCTGCGCTACCCCAGGGCAGTCGTCTTTCTAGCGGTCCCCGGCACCAACACAGCCTGCTTACCAGGGCTATATGACCACCAGCTGGAGGACATAATCAACCTTCCTCTGTATGCTGTCATGCTGCTGACCCCAATGCCCACCGATGCCTGCCTGATGTGTAATCTGCTATAATGTGACCGGGCCGCGCAGAGGGGATAGCGTGGTGCAACACTTGCTGGGATATGTCCTGATATTTCCTTTCACGAGGCACTGTTCTGTATTCTGTTCTCTCCACTCAGACAAATGACAAGGCGGCGCCACTCTGGCAATTCATCAAAAGCTAAATCCGCGACTTCACAAGCTGCAGCCTTCCGTACTTTATTTGGCACTCCCGTACCCGACCCCCTTGCCTCTATGCCCCTCCCTGAATCCCTGTCATCAAATATCATGGAGGATACTGGGGCCCCGACCTCTTCTCCCAAAAAACGCCAATCTGGATCTGCCAGCAAAGATTCCGCCGACATGGCGGCAGTCCTTATGCAGCTATGCTCTCTTCCGACTCGTCAAGACATTCAGCAGGATTTATCCAACATGGAGAAGCGGGTTCATGATTCTCTTCAGGCAAGTCTCTCTACCATCCAATCCGATCTCACGCAAGTAGCGAATAGAGTGGTTGACCTGGAGGATCACAGGGATGAGACGGACTCTAAGCTCGCTGACTTACATGACCTTGTATCCCGATACTCACGTACCACCGCTGAAATGAGACGTAGATTGGATGATATAGATAACAGGGGTAGGCGGATCAACCTAAGGGTCAAAGGTCTACCGGAAGATGTTCCTCCTCAGGGCCTAGCTGCGGCGTTATCTACAATATTCAACGGCCTTCTTGGTGCAGACCCCAGCTCTCAAATAATGTTTGACAGAGCGCATCGAGCTCTCCGACGAAAAGGAGCACCCACAGAAAGGCCTAGAGACGTCATCTGCCGTCTGCACTATTTTCAGGTGAAAGAGACTATCCTACAGAAGTCCAGACAGGTCCCGAATATAGACTTTAACGGACATCACATACAGATCTTTCAGGACCTTTCATGGACAACTCTACAGCAGAGGCGTCTTCTCCACCCCCTTACGGAAGCTCTTCGGAAGAAGGATATCAGGTTCCGCTGGGGGTTCCCTTTAAGTGTCCAAGTGACTTGTGACGGGACACGTTATGTTCTAGAGGACTATGAAGACGTCCCGTCGTTCTGCTCTGCACTGGGACTACCGTTCATATCACTACCTAATTGGACGGACCCCTTGCAACTTCCCACTGCATCACTCCCCCGCAGGGAGCCTTGGAGAAAGGTGGGCAACTCCAGACGACGCAATCGAGTTGGCAAGACTGATGATGCCTCAGAAGCCTCGTGAATGTATGCATCACTTTGATTTGTGATATCCTTTTTTTTTCTCTCTCGCATTTTCTTACTGAAAGCTCACATTGATTCTCTTACTGTTTGTTTAATGTATGGGCTTAACCTGTTTTGGGAATGCTTACTGCTATTTTAATGGTTGAGGTTGCACTCGAACTTTGCTTCGGGAGTTCTGTGTGTGTTACATAGACTGAGTGACGGGGAGGGAGGTGGCGATTGTTTCCCTTTTCTTCGCTCGCCTCCTTCCTGGCCATGACGTATCCCTCTAAATTACCCATTTAATCAATTATCATAAGATTGTTGCGCCCGTTGTCACCCTTTGAACCCCCTTCTCTGCTGTATATTTTTTAGACCATGGGATGTCTAGTTCTTACCCATGGCTTTCAATGCAGAGATTGCTATAATATGTTGTTTTATATGTTTTTGTTTCTTTTTTTTCTCTCTCCTTTCTCTACGTTGAGTTATTCGTGTCCCCCTTTCTTTCCTCCTGTGTTTCCCCATCCACCCCTTCCCTCACATACTACCGCCAACTTCAGGTTATTCTTGGTGCTACATTATATTGGAGCTGTTGATATGGTATATCGTTCAGTAAGTCAGTTTCTACGTTCCTCCCATTATGGCTAGCTTAAAAATCGTCTCTTACAATGTGAAAGGATTAAATATCCCCGAAAAGAGGTCAGGCCTACTACATACCTTGCATACTGATGGAGCGGAGGTTGTTTTCTTACAAGAAACACATTTCAAGAGGGGGGCCTCTCCGGGTCTCCGCTCTCACCACTTTCTAAATGGTTACTTTAACGATTACTCCGGAGCGAAGGCTAGAGGTGTCGCCATTCTCTTTGCCAAGCATCTGAGACTGACGGATGTTTCCGAAATGCAAATAGGTGATGGGAGAGGGATTCTGGTTAGAGCTACCATAGCCCATCAGACATTCACTTTTGTTAATCTATACCTTCCTAACCAGGGCCAAACCCGGTTTCTCAGGGACTCCCTGGAGCTAGTTGAACAAAACCTGGTGGGTACTTTGGTGGTGGGAGGGGATCTTAACTGGGTCCTTGAACCCCGCTTGGATTCATCTTCTGGGTCTCCGAGGACTACTCTTAGAGAAACCAGACGGTTTAGAGCTGTCTTACATGACTTTCAACTGGTTGACGCCTGGCGTCTTCTACACCCATTCACCTTTTACTCATCCCTACACAACTCCTACTCCCGAATAGATTACCTCTGCGTGAGCCATGCACATCTAGACCTACTGACTGATGCAACCATCGGCCAAATAGCACTATCCGACCACGCCCCAGTCACACTCACACTTTCTCTCCGGCATCCACCTTCTAAGCACTGGCGCTGGCGGTTCAATGAACAACTCCTACGGGACCCCGTATCCCAAGCCCAGATTGAGAAGGCAATCGAGGATTACATTTCCTTAAATGCAACTGGCGATGTCTCTCCGGTGATATTGTGGGAGGCGCATAAATGTGTGATAAGGGGTAAGTGCATACAACTGGGCACACACCTGAAAAAAACAAAAGGCTGAGTGTAGAAACGCCCGGCTAGAGAAAATTAAAAAATTAGAATTGGCACATAAATCCACATTAGCGTCCGACACTTTTGCTGAACTCCAAACGGCGAGACAAGCTCTTAATACTTTGCTCAGCGATGGTACCCGTAGGGCATTTCGTAAATGTCGCCATAAATACCATAGATGGGGAAACAGACCCGGTAAACTTCTGGCACGTGCTCTTAGAGCCCAGAGATCCTTGACGTATATATCTAAACTTACAGACGCTGACGGCGGTCCCATGCCTCTGATACGGAAATAGCTGGGGTTTTTCATACTTACTACTCGGCTCTATATAATCTGACCTCTACACGTACACCGTCTGCACGCATAGCTCATAAACGCGAAATACAGGTATTTCTAGACGAAATTACTTTTCCGACTATCCCAATAGGCGTTGCACAGGTCCTAGATGATCCTTTCACTGAGGAAGAACTGCTGGCCGCCCTAAAGTCTTCCCCCAATGGTAAAAGCCCAGGACCGGATGGTTTCCCGATCACATATTATAAGGCCTTTCAGGATAGGCTCCGCCCCCATCTCCTGCAGGCCTGCAATGCCATATCATCAGCGACCCCTCTGTCGGGCCAGTCCCTGAATGCCCATATTACTGTCATTCCGAAAGAATCCAAAGATCCGACACTCCCTTCCAGCTATAGGCCGATATCGCTGCTGAATGTAGATATCAAATTATTTGCAAAACTTATGGCTAATCGCCTTAAGCCATTATTACCAGATATAGTACACCCTGACCAGGTAGGTTTTGTTATGGGCAGAGAGGCAAGGGATAATACTATCAGAGTCATTGATCTGATAGCGCACGCACGGGCAAATGATGTCCCTTTTATGCTCCTCTCCACAGATGCAGAAAAGGCCTTTGATCGGGTGGACTGGGACTTTATGGAGGCGGTGCTCAGACGCCTGGGTCTGGGGGATGTTTTCTTGCAGAGGATTCTCTCACTGTATAGAGCTCCATCTGCTCGGGTTAAGGTGAATGGCGTTCTTTCCGAACCAATACCGATATCCAATGGCACGCGCCAGGGCTGCCCGCTCTCACCTTTAATCTTTGTCCTATGTATGGAGGCCCTGGCCCGTGCGATTAGATGTAACCCTAACATTGTGGGCCTGCAGGTGGGCAAGATTGACCACCGCTTGGCCTTCTTCGCAGACGACTTATTGGCGGTCATAACGAACCCCTTGATTTCTCTACCCAGCCTTATGAAAGAATTTACGCGATTCGGAAACCTATCAAATTTTAAAATAAATTATTCTAAGTCCACGGCAATGAATATTACGCTCCCACCTGCTACAGCTTACCTTTTGGCGCAATCATTTCAATTTACATGGCAGAAATCCCATATTACATACCTAGGGATTCAAATCCCCTCGACGCTCGATGCCATAGTTGCTTTTAACCACACCCCTCTCCTCCGCAAACTGCGTCAGGAGATGGCGTACTGGCTCACGCAGAGGTTCTCATGGCTGGGCCGCATAAATATAGTGAAGATGAACATTCTTCCTAGGCTGTTATATCTCTTTCAAACCATCCCTCTGCTGAAGCACACAAGGCGATAAGCCACTTCATTTGGGGTGGGCGGAAACCTAGGTTCAAGCATAGCCATTTATCTAGACTGAAGTCTCAGGGCGGACAACAACTGCCTATGATTTCTACATACTATCATGCCACACTACTGCATAGGATTGTCGATTGGTCCCGCCCCAATCCATATAGGAAACAGTGGGTTGATCTGGAGGCTTCTTCCACTAATCTTAATTTACAGGCAGTGCCCTGGTCTCCTAAATTTAGCCGCTCATTCCATCCTACCGTGGGGCCCACTTTAGCTTTATGGCAGACATTTCGTTATAAGATGGGAGTCTTGTCTAGACGGACATCCCTAATACCTATTTTCGATAACCCGCTGTTCCCCCCGGGAGAGTCCAATACAATTTCTTCTAGATGGGAGAGAGCGGGTGTGACAAGGGTGGTTCACCTACTTGCACATGGCAAACTCAAAACGTTCTCCGAGATACAGGCAACGGGCGATATACCCGCTAAGGACTACTGGTTCTACCTCCAGGTGCGCCATTTCATTACCTCGCAGAAAGGAGCAATAGACCTTTATAAGGTTCTTACTCCCTTTGAATCCATGTGCAATCAGGAGATGGCCCCATCACATGTTGTGTCGGGTATTTACAAAATCTTACTGCAGGGCTGCTTCCCTGCTGTCCCTTCTTTTTGCGATGCCTGGGATAAAGACTTACTACATCGGGGAATTAAGATCCATTGGGATACACACTGCAAGGTTATGGCACAATGCTCCACTAGCCTGGAAGTTGTGGAAACACAATACAAATTATTGACGAGATGGTACAGGTGCCCCTCTCTTCTTCATAAATTTTACCCTTCAGTCTCTCCCCGGTGCTGGCGATGTGTTAGGGATACTGGCACGTTGATCCATATTTGGTGGGACTTCCCGTCAATTGCCCCCTTCTGGAACACAATTATTAAACTATCAGCGGAGATTCTGGGAGGCCCAGTGCCAACGGGCCCGGACTTTTGGCTTCTCTCACATTCAAATGTCCCCCTGTCTCACTACAAGAAGTCCCTCCTGAAACACTTAAATAACGTGGCGAGAGCGGTGTTCCCAGTACATTGGCGGTCCGTTAACCCGCCGACAATATGGGAATGGTTCCAGCGCACTGATTTCTATATGCATATGGAGGATGTTTACTCTGCCGCCTTAGATAAATACTCCGATTATTTAGCCACTTGGCTTCGCTGGATAGAGTTCAAGACCACTAAGACCTATGCTGATTACGCACCCCTGAATACACACTGAGGATGGAACTTGCTGATGCCTCCTCTCTGGTTTCTGAATGATTTACGTATGTGACCTAATCCACTTCCCCCCTCCCCCTTTTTCCCTTTCTTCCCCTTGTCCACCCCCTTTTAATTGTTAATTGTTTCCAACTGTTTGCTACCTCAAATATCATATGGCTACCATGTTAATGAGTGATACTGTTACGAAGCGCTCTTTATTCCAGATATTATGTCTTCTGTTGCATGATATATAGCGTAGGATGACATATATATGTCTGTTAACCTCTTTTTTCTTCTTTCTCTTTGTTGTCATCCTTGTAACTACAATCACCATGCTATGAGACTAATGTCTACGTTTTATTTTTGGACATATGTACTGCACTATATGGAAACTGTTTCAATTTGCAAAATGAAAAATAAAGAATAAAAAAAAAAATGTAAAGGGCTATTCTTTACCCTTAAATTGTTCACACATCTAAAGATTACCATTCCAACCAGCCAACTACTGTAGATGTGTGTTAACTTAGTAGAAATGTATCAGTGTATATAGGGGGTCATTTCGAGTTGTTCGCTAGCTACTTTCGGTCGCAGCGTGGCAATTAGGTGAAAAAGCGGCATTTCTGCGCCTGCGTATGGGGCGCAGTGTGCACACGCGACATACTTTCACACAAAACTATGCAGTTTCACACAAGGTCAAGCGACGCTTTTCAGTCGCAGTCCTGGCTGCAGAGTGAATGACAGGAAGTGGGTGTTTCTGAGTGGTAACTGGCCGTTTTCGGGGAGTGTGTGTAAAAACGCAGGCGTGCCCGATAAAAACGCAGGAGTGGCTGGGGAAACGGGGGAGTAGCAGGCCGAACGCAGGGCGTGTTTGTGACGTCAAACCAGGAATGAAACAGTCTGAAGTGATCGCTAAGTAGGAGTAGGTCTGGAGCTGCTCAGAAACTGCACAATCTTTTTTTGTAGCAGTTCTGCGAACCTTTCGTTCGCACTTCTGCTAAGCTAAGATACACTCCTAGAGGGCGGCGGCTTAGCGTTTGCACTGCTGCTAAAAGCAGCTAGCGAGCGATCAACTCTGAATGAGGGCCATAAACAGGTGTTACAAGTTATATAGCAAGTCTGACAAACCAATACACAGCAGGACCACATTGAAAACCCGTGTTTCACAGCATTAGCTTCTTCAGGGCAAACCAGATTGCATCATCATGTGACAGTGAAGCTGGCTGACCATAAGGGCTGATGATGTAACGGATTAATAAGGGACCCTGATTTGTTCAGACATTCATGTAATTTAAACTGAAGAAATTGTTGTGTCAGAGAAATTATTACATGGCCATTGGAGGATGGAAACTGGCTAGCCCTGATGAAGCTAATGCTGTGAAACACAAGTTGGCGATGTGGTCCTGCTGTGTACTAAGAACTACAGTATGGGCCTAATTCAGAGTTGATCGTAGCTGCACATCCACCCCGCATGTCAGGCCCTACCCTACAAGTACAAAAGCATCGCAGGGCGCATTACATTTGTACTTTACGAGTAACTCCCTACCTGCGCAGCTCCTGTGTACTGGCAGGCAGCTTAATGTTGGTGTCCAGGTCGTCTCCAGGAAAGCATTGAGACTGAGAGCACATGCAGGAGCTCACAACAAAATAAGAGCTACACTTTTGTTAAAGATCCCTTGGATTGATATTCTTAAAGGGACCATCACTGTCACCATAAGATTTCTAGGATTTTTATTTTAATATTTTATCCAAGAGACTTTTACTCTAAGTTCACCACTAGGATGTTTCCTGCCTCTTACATATAAAAAACACCCCTGAGGAAGTCTTATAGACAAAACGCGTTGGGTGCCAATCTTAGGCTAAGTGGGTGGACAGGCTGCCTTAGGAGCTCCTCCCCGGCTGGGGTAGACAGCATGTTCCAAGTGTTACCAACTAACCCACTAATGTCAAGATTAATGTAAGAGTATTATCCAACTTTTAACAAAAACATTTAAATAAATTTCTTGGAAGAATTTGAACTAATGAGTGATATCGTTGTTGGGTGATTTGGTGCGAGGGTCTGTTTCAGAGGTACCAGCTCCACCTCCTTCTAAATATCTATAAGAACTTTCAAGTGAATTTGAGCGCTTCTCTAACAATTTAGCATTTCCTTACGTATTTGGTTCTCCGCTGGCAAGAGGACCTGTCTGGGATTAGCTGCCAACTCCCCCAAGGATTATTGTACCTTGGGAGGTTTTATAATCAAGTGTTAGTGCAATTTGGTTATTTTGTTTGTATATATATATATATATATATATATATATATATATATATATGTGTGTGTGTGTGTCTCTGAATGAGATTGATAAACAATTGTGACCATTAACCAGATGCCGCTAAGCATTGGACTATAATTCCTATGCCTAGGACCAGCCCTGAGCCCCCTTTTTATCTCTTCAGCTATCTCCTTCTTTATTGCTCTCTCTCTCTCTCCATTCTGCACCTCTTCTGTCTCTCCAGCCAGCCTTCCTGCCATTTTTCCAGCTAGCCCTCCTTTTTTCTCTCCAGCCACCAGCCCCTTCTGTCTCACCAGCTGCTTCGTTCTGTCTCATCAGCTAGCTCCCTTCTGTCTTATCAGCCCCTTTCTGTCCCACCAGCCAGCTCCCTTCTGTTTCTCCATCCAGCTCCCCTTCTGTCTCTCTAGCCAGCCCCCTCTTGCTTCACCACACAGCTCCCTTCTGTCTCACCAGCCAGACCTCTTCTGTCTTATTAGCCCCTTTCTGTCTCTCCAGCCAGCCCGCTTTTGTCTCATCAGCTCCCTTCTGTGTCTTCAACTCCATCCCCTACTGCCCACAGACACTTACCTTCTACTGTGTCTTCTGGCTGCTTCTCTTCATGCTGCAGACTGCTCCTCTCTGTCAGCGGTGCGGTGTGCAGCTGTTTTAATAATAAAAAGAACGTTATTGTATTAAGCAGCCTGAAAGTTGTCATCTATGATTAAAACAAATATTGCACTTTGAATATAGTTTGAAATGGACACTCACAAGCTATGACGTCACAGATGATGCATCCAAGTCATGAACATTATTCCCACAATGTTTTCTGGAGGCAGGATTCCACTTACTTTCTCCTCATCTTCCAGATACTCCATGACAAGGGCTAGCTCTAGAGTTGCCACAAATCTAGGATTACTCTGGACAGTTAGGAGATTTGCCCAGAGTCTGGAGCCCTGGTAATCCCAGATGGGATGGTGTCTCGAAACCCACTGATTGCTCAGTGCCTACAGAGGGTACTCAGCCACATCACAGCTGGCCTTTCTGGTGCTCCTGCCCACGGCCCACCTCTTCATTAGTCCTTGGATGTAGCCTATACTGGTTTCTGGATCTCCATCACCATAGCCTACCATCAGAGGTGGTAGAGGCTAAGATGGTAGAGCAATTTAAACATGCTTGGGATAGACATATGAATATCCTTACAAAGAATTAAGGTTCAGAAAGGGTTGAGATTACCTAAAGGATAAAAAAAAGGGGCAGACTAGATGGGCCAAGTGGTTCTTATCTGCCGTCAAATTCTATGTTTCTATGTTTCATTCTCCCTGTGTGTTTGACATTGCCGTTCAGAGGAAAACTGGATATGAACTGGATGTAGATGACTGAGAGAGCAGCATTAGGTAGAAAGTAACATGGTAGGGAAAGGAAGGGGGGGGGGGGGGGCATCAAAGCATAGACATGAGGTAGGGGAGGGAGATTGAACACATAAAAGCATGAACATGGGTGGGGAGAGAGTAATCACATTTATATACAGTACTAGTTAAAAGCCTGTCAAAATGATGGACACCAGGGCCAGATTATGGGAGGGGGGAAGGGAGGGAGGGGGGAAGTCACTACTCACACAGGTGCTGCTAGCTTTCTGGGAGCCAGGGCTCTGTCATGCTGAGTAGGGGTGTGTGTAGCATTAGTACGCTCACCAGTCCCCACACAGCTCCCAGCCAGTCTGAGGGTAGTGTACACCAGTAGCTGTTGGGAGGGGCCTGTGCATGGCCTGTGCGGGGTGTGAGAGGGGCGAGCACAGGACCCCGCCCCTCCGCCGGCATGCAGTATGTATAAAGCAGCTGAGCTGGTTATTTGCCTCTTCACCCATATCATCTGCAGCCCCAGTACCAACCCCTCCTCCTCCTCCTGCTCACTACACTGATTCACCTTCTCCCCCTGCTGGTAAGTGGCCACACGTGTCCGTGGTGCCTCCACTGAGAGTGCTGCAGGACCATGTGGTGGTTCCTGCATCCGTTTCCAGGTTAATGCTGCTACTTGTTGCCGAGTCCCGGGGTGGCAAGTATCCTGGGGTTGCAGCATAGTATATGGAGGAGGGATATATGACGGGAGCAGTATATAGAGGAGGGGGTGTCTTGTATCTAGGGTGCACTATATGGAGGGGTATGGGGGTGAGTGTGTATATAGGGGCAGTATATGGTGGGGGGGAGTGTACATAGGGAGTGTGTGTTTGTGTGTGTCTGTGTCCTGAACGGAGTCCATTTGGCACCCCCAGAGGCCAGCGCCGGCACCACAGAGGTGACTATATTGAAAAATCTGCATCTCTCTACTGTCCCTATCTCACCCTACCACTCCCTTATTTCCCCAGTCCCTATCCACCCCAACCACTCCCCTCCCTCTCTCTCTCTCTCTCTCTCTCTCCCCAGTCCCTATCTGCTCCACCACTCCACTCTCTCCCCAGTCTCTATCTAACCTAATCCATCTTTCCCCCTCCATGCCCTTTCTGCTCCTAACTCCTTTCTCTCCCCAGACCCTATCTTCCCTAACCCTCCCACCCTTGTTTTTTGTTCCCCAGTCCCTATCTACCTACCCCCACTCTCTCTCTCTCTCTCACACACACACACACACACACACACACACACACACACACACACACACACACACACACACCAGCCCTCTCTCTCAGTATGCAGCAAGTGTGAAACAGATCAATATTATTAATTTTAGCAGCACAGGGTAGGAGACTGTAACATCTCCCTGTAGTATCACTTTGATTGTGTCAGCTTCCAGCACAAAAAAGAGTAATTTGGTCCAAGTGGCGGCCTCTAGTGGCCACCAGCGCACATAACAGAGTTGAGGAGCAGAGTTGGCTTTTATTATATAGGATATTCAAAGTATTATGTTTTGTGTAGGTGCTATATAAAAACAGCAATGCTATTACACCCACAGTCTTAAATCACACACAGTCAGGGGTGGTTTGGGCCACCAGGACAGCGGGTAGGTTCCCACTTGGTAGGTCCCATGCCCCCTGCACTGGCCGCTGTGCAACACATTTGTCGCTGGCCGCTGTGCTTCCAGTATTTGTGCTCCAGTTCCTGGAATGCAACCCAAAAGCTGTAATTTGCTCTGGCTAGAACTTATTTATTTATTATTTATTAACAGTTTCTTATATAGCGCAGCATATTCCGTTGCGCTTTACAATTAGAACAACAGTTATAGAACAAAACTGGGCAAAGACAGACAGAGGTAGGAAGGCCCTGCTCGCAAGCTTACAATCTATAGGGAAATAGGCATTGATACACAAGGATAGATGCTACCTGTTACATAATGGTTCCCCAGATTGCTAGATTCTTCATGGATTGTATGATATGATCACCCAGCAATGTTGGAAGACAAAATGTGAGTTTATGTGGACTGTACAGAGGGGATGTAACTTGATAGGGAAGCATTGAAGGCTATGTGTGTGGGTCTGAAATTTGGTAGGATTGCCTGAAGAGATGAGTTTTCAGGGAACGTTTAAAGGTTTGGAGACTAGAGGAAAGTCTTATTGTGCGTGGGAGTGCATTCCACAGAGTGGGTGAAGCCCGGGTAAAGTCCTGTAATTTTGAGTGGGAACAGGTAATACATGTGGATGAGAGACGCAGATGTTGTGCAGAGTGGAGAGGTCTGGTAGGGAGATATTTTGAGATGAGTGAGGAGATGTATGATGGTGCAGTTTGGTTAATAGCCTTGTATGTAAGTAAAAGCATTTTATATTTGACACGGTAGAATACCGGTAACCAATGGACGGACTGACAGAGCGGATCAGCAGATGAAGACCGTCTGGCGAGGAAGATTAGCCTCGCAGCTGCATTTAAAATGGATTGAAGTGGTGAGAGCCTATGTTTGGGAAGACCAGTAAGGAGACTATTACAATAATCAATGCGGGAGATGATGAGTGCATGGATTAGAGTTTTTGCAGTGTCTTGTGTAAGATAAGGGCGTATTTTGGATATGTTTTTAAGGTGCATGTAACATGATTTAGAGACAGATTGAATGTGTGGAACAAAGGACAGTTCAGAGTCAAGGGTGACACCTAGGCAACGAGCATGTGGGGTAGGGTGGATAGTTGCATTGTCAACAGTTATGGAGATATCAGGTTGGCAACTACTCTTAGCTGGTGGGAAAATAATTAATTCTGTTTTGGAAATGTTGAGTTTGAGGTGGCGAGATGACATCCAAGATGAAATGGAAGACAGGCATCCAGTGACACGAGCCAATACAGATGGTGACAAATCTGGGGAGGATAGGTAGATTTGAGTATCATCAGCGTACAAATGATACTGAAATCCGAACTTCCAGGTGCCATTGGCCGGGGAAGCAGTAGTGATGCCAGAGTGTATTGCCTCTCCTCACATGCTGCAAACTGACTGTTCTCTCCAGCTATAACAACACCCTTCACCCTCTTAGCATCTGCCATCACAATGGCCAAACACCTACTCCTGCATTTGACCCCAACCAGGGAGCTGCATGCACGGGACACTCTCCCCACCCCGGTAGGTGTCTTCAATAGAGAAAGACAAGTACAGGTTTTATATATATATATATATATATATATATATATAAAATTATTATTATCCTTTATGTATATGGCACCACAAGGGATTTCCAGAGCCCAATTACAGAGTACATATGCACATAATCAAAACAGTTAAAACAGTGATGTACAGTTGAAGACAATATAGGACAAGTACAGGGTAACTAAGCATAACTAAGGGATATTTTGTTTCCATGGTTTAAACTGAGAACTTGTAAAATGTAAATATGAATTTGTATTCATTTTCTTATTATATGTGGATGTTACAATAGTGTTATTGATAATCTCAAGGGTCACATCCAGGAAGTTTATGCGTGAAGTGCGGAATGTGGATGTGAAAGACAGAGTATAGGTATTAGAAATTAGAGAGTGGGTGAAGGCAGTGGCAGAAGATAAAGCCCCATCCCAAATAATAAAAAGATCATCAATATAACGGCCATAGAGGACCCGGTTAGATGCCCAGCTGCCACCACACACATGGGTTTGTTCAAACTCCCCCATGTAGAGGTTGGCATAACTGGACGCAAACGTGGTCCCCATGGCCGTGCCCATCACCTGAAGATAGAACACCTCTAGAAATAGAAAATAATTGTGAGACAAAATAAAAAATAGAATCAGTGAGAAAACATTTATGTTCCTTGCTGAGGTCATCATCAAGATTGAGTCTTCTTTTGATTACATCACAACCCAACAAGCGGGGGATATGTGTATATAAGGCAGAGACATCTTGTGTCAAGAAATCTATGGCACTTTCCACTTAACAGAATTTATCAGATTTAAAAAATGAGTGCCGTCTCTTATATTAAACCTCAGCAAGGACACTTTAGATTGAAGAAAAGAATCAATGTAAAAAGAAAGATTAGAAGTTAGAGAATTTATACAAGAGATAATAGGTCGCCCAGGAGGTGTTGTGAGGGACTTATGAATTTTTGTAAGATAATAGAAAACCAGAATAGTAGGGTGTGACGGAAAAAGAAATTGATAAACCTCCCTGGATATGACCCCTGAGGACAGGGCCCCATCCAATAAGCCATTTAAGTCTGTTTAAAAGATCTTGGTTGGGTCACCCTTTAATGTATGATAATAATCTGTATCTTTTAACTGTCTTTGTGATTCTAAGATATAGTCAGCACGATTAAGGATAACCAATCCACCCCCTTTATCCGCCTCTTTAATAATTATAGATGAATCATCTGTTAGAGTTTTAAGGGCCTTGATTTCCCTTTTACATAAGTTGGAAGGTTGTTTCCCATCATAGTATTTATAGGTCAGATCCTTGAAGTCTTCTAAGGTAATATGATAAAAGGCTTCAATATTACTGCTTTTGGCACTAATTGAAAAAAATCAGAATTTTATATCAAATATTTTCTTTTTGCTCAAAGCATCCTGTGTCATTTTCTTTCCAGAGACCTTCGAACGGTGCCAGTAAAATATCATCTGTGCTATCCAATAGTATAGGGACAGAAGAATCATATGTATCTCTTAAATGCATCTTGGCAAAATATCTTTTACAGCAAAGAGTCCGCACATATTTATTTAAATCAACATATCAAAGATATTGGGCCCGCAAGTAGGGGAAAATTTAAGCCCCTTTTTTAGCAAAGATATCTCTGAATCACTTAGTTGTTTGGAAGACAAATTAATCCCTTGTCTAGATGTATTTGAAGTGACAGTACGCATAAGTATATCTCTTAAGATTCTATCTCTAGTGTAACACGGCATGACTGGTTAAGAGGAAGCATTTAATCAGATTGCACAATAGGCCAGAGTTTCTTAGTCGCCTCTTTTATTGCGGGCGATAAACTGTTAAATCTATTAATAATAGGAAATTTGTTAGATAATTGACTCCTATCTTTTTTCTGAAAAAGTCAACTCCTATCCAAACTCAAAACCTTTTCCTTTGTCGATAATAAGGCTGAGCGATCATAACCTCTAGTAGTAAATTTCTCAACAGTTTCATCTATCTGTTTACAGGCCATTTGCAAATCTGAATTAATCCTACGTATCCTCACCATCTGTGAGTATGGGAGTCCCAATTTAAGTTCACGTAGATGGCTACTACTCATATGTAACAATATGTTGTGGTCAGAGGGTTTACAGTAGACGGATGTAGAGATCCCATTTCCTATGCATGATACCTGCACATCCAAAAAACTTATCTGGGTCTGGCTCATATTGAGAGTTCATTTCCATCTCATATAATTTGTTTAGTCTCACAGGTATAATTGGTGTAGATATCCTTAGTTCACCACAGAGTTCTGTTGCCAGCGGTATGCTACCATCTCCCACTTATAATACTGTGGCTCTTACCGTCTGGCAGCCGCATCAGCTAGAATGATTGCTTTCTTGACTCCAAATGGCTAGTTGGCTGATGGTATAGATCACAGCATTTTACTTCAGGTGCCAGAGGACAGATTGTAATCGCTCACCGTATCTGTCTTGTGCATTGACGGCAGTGCCAAAACTTGGAAGCATGTAGGGCTGTCAGACGTCCTTAATGTTGTCAAAGTCCTGAAAGTGGGAGGGAGGCTGCGGCTAGTACTTGTCTCCATCCTGTGTATAGATGGATGGAAGGAAGCAATAAGCGGTGGTAGAATTGCCTTAGATCCTTGACATGTTTCTCCGCCGTCAAACTATGGCGGTTTCTTCAGAAGGAAAGAGGCAGTAATCCAGAGTCCAGGTGAGCTCTTATTTAAAAGTAGCAGTATCCAATCAAATGTCCTTATCAGTTAAATTAGTTACATTAAATATATAATAATACCCTCAGGGCTTGGGCTTCTCGAATGTAGTAAATTCTTTGCAGGACTCTTCTTCTACCTCCAGAGAGGTTGGCAGGGTACCTTAAAAGTAAGCTCCCAACATTTGGGAAAGATGGCCATAGTGTATTATGTTTTTTTATAAAAAGTTTTTAATTTAAACAAACAACAAACAGTATATACAAAATGGACCCGTACAATAAATAAAATATAAAAGGTTTATCTTGTCTTTCAGGATGAGTGTAGCATATGCCCAACGCGTTTCATCCTTTAGCAATATTTAGTAGGACTTCATCAAGGGGTTAGTGGTGCCGTCAAATGACGTGACTTGATGTTAGACAGTTCAGTTTGTTTTAGGCGACCGTAATGTTTTCACCCAAAGCATTTCATCAATAACCATTTCTTCAGGTGTTTCTTTGAGATTAAGAAATGGGTGTGTTATAGGAAACTTTATTTCCCAATACTAGTGATACAATACCTTGGGTCTTATTAATAACTAATCTCTTTAATTATTGGAATATGGTGCAATTTGCAACTTTTCCCCTATTTTGGTCACATCGAATAGTACGTACCCATGACATCTCAGGTGACCTTAAAAGGCATTGCTTTGCACAACCTTTTTTAAAATATTCATCTTGTACCTCACCAAACATAAAAGAATCTCAGTTGCAATGCTAAAACATCTCAACTAAAAATCCATAAGAGCAACTTACGCAATTCCTTTGTTTGAGCTGATTTTGTACCTACCAACAAAATAGTACATATATAATGACTTCCACGTCCAATAGTCAACATTTATGTGTTAACTAGGTGTTTCATCGTGCCCTATGGGTAATCTTCACACCGTCGTAAGGGGCTACACCTCCTTAACCCTTGCACGCCCTTGTGGCAAGCAATATTTGTATTATATGGAGTATTGAACCGAGTAAAACCGAGTAAAACCGAATCCGCTCATCACTAAGTATTACCTCCAATTTTAATTGTGTGAGTGGTTAAAAATTGCACGGACAAAGGGCGTGCGATTGTTAAGGGGTCGTAGCCCCTCGCAACGGCCTTAACAGCGCACGCGGGGCCTGATGAATCACCTAGTAGGTGCTGTGGTTGGGGGAGTGGTGGGTGCAGGGGACACGCGGATGGGGGAGGGGGTCCGGGGGTGCTGCTGGTAGGGGAAGGGTGGTTGCGGGGGTGCCGCAAGTGGGGGAGGAGCTGGTGCAGTGGTGCCGCGGGTGGGGGAGGGGTGGGTGCTGTGGGTGGGGGAGGGGCGTATACGGGATGCTGCGGGTGGGGGAGGGGGTCCGGATCCACCGTGGGTGGTGGAGGGGTGTGTGTGGGGGTGCCGCAGATGGAGCCCGGAGGTACTGTGAGTTGGGGAGGGGCGGGTAATGCTTCTTCTGCTTCTCCTCCTGGAAGCAGCTAAGCTGCTGTACTCCCTTTGGCAGTGGCTCTCCCGGAGACTCGCACAGCAGCCAGTCACTATTGTTAGCGCTGGTGTCCCAACGCACCGCATTACAGGGAAGAAGATTCACTCAATAAACTACAGCTCCCAGCAGCCCATAGCGCCGGAATGCTTTGGCGCTAAGGGCTGCTGAGAGCTGTAGTTTATTTAGTGCGTCTACTTCCCTGTAATGCGGTGGTTGGGACACCGGCGCTAACAATAGTGACTGGCTGGTAGAACTGACTGACTCGCTGAATCAGTGTAAAAGGTGAGAGTGCTGTGCAGTGTCAGTGACACTGCACACCCACTGCACTGCACAGCACTGTCACCTTTTACATTGATTAAGCATCCAGACATTACCCTCCGTGATATCACCCACTCTATCCATTACATTAGCCATCTCAGGGCTTCCAGGCCGGCAGCCCAGGTGCTGTGTTGCGGAGTAGGGCCTCTGGGGATCTGGGCGCGGCTGTGGTGGGGAGACACTTCTGTGACATCACGCGCAGAGGAGGCTCCAGGGCTCAGAGAGTATGTGGCGCAGGGAGGGCTATGAAAGCTTCCCGCTGCGCCGCTTTCATACACATCTATGCCGTGGCCGCAGCAGCTTTTGTTCCATCTGCGCTGCGGCTAGGGAGTGGGGATTGTTTTTTTTTTTTTAATCAGGTTTTTATTAAGGATTTTCAGTATATAAACAGATAGAGGGAAAACACCTATACATATACAGATAGGAGAACATCAATATCAACAGTGTATAGTGATAAATACAAGTAGAGTCGTACAGATGTCAAAGGGAGAATAAACAACCCCATAGAGGCAATTGGGTCCCCCGGGGGGACGCACATTCCAAGTGGTGTAGAAGATGGAGTCGTTCTGCATTAGGTAAAAGTGTTCTCACAGTTAGTGCACATATAGATAAAATGAATACGAGAGTAAGAGAATAGGAGCGCCCGGGGGCAATAAGATAGAAGTAAAGGGAGGTGTGAGGTAAGAAAGGGAAAGAGTAAGAGAAGGAACTGGGGGGGTTGGAGAAGTTGGGGGGGGGGGGGAGGGGTTACCACTTAACAGGTTAATGGGATGTAGAGAATAAAGCTTTCAGTTATCATTTATCATCCAAGGGAGTGGCCAAGTAGGCCCGGGAGGTCTTGTATTCCAACCAGGGGGACCATGTGGAGTCGAATTCACGAGATTTGCCTATCGATGCGAGGAACAAGTCCTCCATTCTCATAAAATAATTCAGTTTAGTGAACCATGTCCGGTTCGTAGGAGGATTGTGGGATCTCCACCTGGCCGGGATAACCGCACGTGCTGCATTGCTTAAGTGTCGTAGCAGGGAGTGTTTGTGTTGAGATATTGGGATTGTAGAATGGTTGATGAGCCAAAATGCCGGGTCGTGTGGGACTTGGGTCTTAAGGATGATCTGAGAGATGCGTATGACTTCCCGCCAGAAGGGTTGGATAAGTGAGCATGTCCACCAGATATGTAAAAGGGTCCCAGATGAGGAGGAGCAGCGCCAACAGAGAGCCGACGAGGATGGGTACATAGCATGGAGGAGGGAGGGGTGTCTGTACCATCTCGTCATAACTTTATATTGAGTCTCTCTTACTTGAACGCAAACAGAGCTTGTATGGGTTTTTAAGCATATCCTTTCCCAGTCTCTACTCGACAGAGAGATGCCCAGGTCTCTCTCCCATGCCACAGCAAAGGATGGAGTGTCGGTAGGTTGGGAGTGGCAGACAATCTTGTAAAGCGTGGAAATAGCGTGGGTCGGGTCATGGGCCGCAACACAAAGTTTCTCAAAAAGGGTCATCTCCCTGGCGGCGTTCTGGAGTCTGGAGCTAGATATCAAAAAGTGTCTTATTTGCAGGAATTTCCAAAAGTCCTGTTGGGGGATGTCCCACTTTGCCCTGAGTTCAGAGAATTGTTTGACTCCAGTTGATGACACCATCTGGCCGACCCTGAACAAGCCTGTTGATGCCCAATGTGAGAAGTGGGCTGGGTTGATTCCCGGTGCAAATTCAGGGTTGGCCAGAAAGGACGTCAGGGGGCTGAATTTGGAAGAGATGTAAGGTAATGTGCGCAGTGATTTCCACGTAGTAAGTGTAGGAGTAATGGTAGGATGGGGGAGGAGCAGTTTGGGGGGGGAGGGGAGCCAGGGAAATATTTCTGGGAATTGTTGTACGTACAGACCCTCCAACTTCACCCATTGTTTAAGCTCACGGTATCTCGTCCAGTCTATGATTCTATTCAAAAGGATGGCATGGTAATAATTTTTTATGTCAGGAAGCTGAAGGCCGCCATTTACTATCGGTTTCGTCATTTGGGCGCGACTAATCCTAGGTCTCCTCCGTTGCCAGACAAATTGTCGAATCAAGAGTGAGATTGATCGAAACCAGGTCTCCGGGATGCGGATCGGGAGGGTCTGCATCAAATATAATAATTTAGGGAGGGTGTTCATCTTAACTACGTTTATCCTTCCGAACCAGGACAAAAGTTTCATATTCCATCTGGAGTAGTCATTCCGAATCGTGTGCAAGAGGGGTAGATAATTCAAAGGGAACAACTGGGATTCGTTAGCGGTCAATTTAATACCGAGGTATGTTATGTGGGAAGTTTGCCACGCGAAAGGAAAAGAACGCTTAAGGGCTGTGACGGAGTCTACAGGGGCGGAAATGTTAAGAGCACTAGATTTATTATAATTAATTTTAAAGTTGGAAAGGTGTCCAAATAGATCTAGTTCTTTCATGAGGTGCGGGAGGGAGTCAGTGGGGTGTGATATTATGGCCAAGAGATCGTCGGCAAATAAGGCTAGTTTATATTCACCATCACCTACGGTGAAACCTTTAATAGCCTGATTGGCCCGAATGGACCTGGCCAATGCCTCGATACATAACACGAAAATCAAAGGAGATAGTGGGCATCCCTGCCTGGTGCCGTTGTTTATGGGAAATGGGTCTGACAGGGTGCCGTTTATGCGAACCCTTGCCGTCGGGGTGTCATATAGGGCCATTATCCAGGTGAGTGCGTTGTGACCTAAGCCTATGTGCTCCAAGATGGTTTCCATAAATTTCCAATTGACCCTATCAAATGCCTTTTCGGCGTCGGTGGAGAGTAGAATGGTAGGGGTAGTACTGTGGGATGCTAGGTGGATGAGGTTGAGAATTTTGGTAGTGTTGTCCTTGGCCTCACGGCCCAAGACAAAACCCACCTGGTCACTATGGACCAGGAGAGGGATCAGCGCGTTAAGTCTGTTCGCCAGAATCTTTGCATAGATTTTAAGATCTACGTTGAGAAGGGAGATGGGTCTGTAACTGAAGCAAGCTAAAGGATCTTTGCCCTGTTTCGGTATAACAGACACATGGGCCTCCAGTGAGTCACGGGAGAAGTGGGAGCCAACTGTAATTGAGTTAAATGCACGGAGAAGGAGGGGCAGCAATTTATCTTTAAACACCTTATAGTATGCTATAGTGAAGCCGTCAGGGCCGGGACTTTTCCCCGACTTCATAGAGGAGATGGCCCGGTCCATCTCCTGGGTAGTGAAGGGGGCTTCCAATTTGTTAAGCTCCGAGGGTGGGAGAACAGGGTAATCGATGGACTTCAGATAGTCCCTTATTTTTTGGTGTAAAAGGAGGGGATCTACAGCAGGGGAAGTGTTCTCTAGATTATAGAGCAAGGTGTAGAATTGTGCGAAGCAGGCCCCGATCTCAGGTGATTTGAATTTGGGGGTCCCTCTGGCGTCTTTTACCGAGCCAATAAATGAAGCCGAATGTTGGGCTCGTAAAGCATGAGCCAGGACTCGGCCAGGCTTATTGCCCCACTGGTAGTACTTCTGTTTACATTTACGGATGGAGTGAATTATGTTGTTATAAAGAAGTTTATTCAGCTGAGAGCGGGCTTCTGATAGCTCTACTAGGGTCACGTCTGACAGTGATACTTTATGGGATGTCTCAAGGGTGTGGATTTTATGTAAAAGTCCTAAGATCAGGGATTGCCTCTGTTTCTTTTTGTGGGTCCCCAGTTGTATCAGCTTGCCGCGAAGGACACATTTATGCGCCTCCCACACGGTGAGGTGGGAGACATCCTCCGTGATATTTGTGGCGATGTAGTCGTCTAGCGTCTTGTCTAAGGTTTCTCTACAGAGTGTGTCATATAGAAGAGATTCATTGAGTCTCCAGGTCCATTGTTTATGAGAACTGTGAGGGAGGGTCAGGGTCAGAGTCACCGGGGCATGGTCAGACCATGTGATGGAGCCAATAGTGGCATCTATAAGAAGTGGGAGGTGTCTGTGGCTAAGAAATAGGTAATCAATGCGGGAGTAAACCCGATGAGGGTGTGAGTAAAAGGAGTAGTCACGTCCTGAGGGATTGAGGGTTCTCCAGGAGTCGGCCAGTTGCTGTGTGTGAAGTAGGTGTTTAACACGGCGGTATTTAGATGCAACAAATCTAGAGGTTTGGGATGATGTGTCAGTATTGGGGTCTAATGTCCAATTAAAATCACCACCTAAAACCGTAACACCTTGCAACAGAGAATCTAATTTCGGGAGGTAGGAGTTAAAGAAGGACAGCTGGGCCTGGTTTGGGACGTAGATCACCACAAAGGTATATATTTGCTCAAAGATCTTACAGGTCAAAATAAGGAACCTTCCCGGAACTACCCTATGTATGACAACGTCTGAGACACGCAAGTCCCTAGAAAAAACTATGGCCACTCCCTTGGATTTGCTACCTGGGGTGTTGCAATAGAACGCTACTGGAAAGTAGCGATTAGTGATAGAGGGGTTACGGATTCCAACCTTGAAGTGGGTCTCCTGTACCAATGCAACGTCCGCTCTTTCAGACCTTAACAGACGTAAAAGGCTAGATCTCTTCTCCGGCGAGTTGAGACCTCGTGCGTTGAGGGACAGCACTTTAATCTTCCCCGGGGTACTCATGGTGGGAAGAAGTAGAACACTGTCCTAGAAACCTTGAAGTGGAGGGAGGGGGAAAAGAGAGAAAGAAGAGCAGGCATGGAAAAAGAGATAAAAAAGAAAGAAGTACAAAAACAATGTAATAACATCAGCAAAAAACCCGCAGGAGAGAGACTGAATCGTGATCTCGTCAGTCTCCCTACCGGCATGTAGCCAGAGGCGGGTATTGTATTGGGGGAATGGGGGATGAACCGCTACCCGGACCATGATAACAACAATAACATATTTGAACTGACACAATAGAAAGGAGAGGGAAATAGAAATATAACTAAAAATGGGAGATGGCCAGGGGGGGGGGGGGGGGCCAAGGGCAGCAGCCAATTCCGCAGCCCCCTCCCCCCGCCGGCCAGCCCGAGCAAGGATATTAACCATTTATCAAAAACCTCTGTAAGTAACTAGGGAATGACGTATAACGTGGTTGTGGACTCTTCGAGTGAGGAAAAAGTTACCCTCTAACAATGCATTAACAGCAAGCGATCTTGTAGGAGGGAAATAACAATATCAGTCAAATGGGTCCATTACAACTAATCAATTTTGGAAGGAGATGTAGTTGACTGGGATCTCTTCCCGGTACCTCGAACCTCTTGCCATGGTTGTCCGTTAGGAGCCCGTTTAGGAGGAGGTATATCCGGAAGAGGGAGCTCCCAATCTGGAATGGACAATTGAGGAAGGCCTAAGGAGGTGCAGAACGGGGCAAGGCCCGAGTGGGAAGATAGGGTGTACCATTTCCCCGAGGAGCAGGCTTGAATGTGAAAAGGAAATCCCCAACGATAGCGAAGTTGACGCTTCCGTAGCTCATCTGTCAGGGGTTTCAAGGATTTCCGCTGCTGTAGTGTGTACCAGGAAAGGTCTTGGAAGAGGGTTATAGTACAACCATTGAAGTCGATACCATCCAATTGCCTAGCTTTGAACATGATCTCCTCCTTTTGGGCGAAGTAATGGAGCCGGCAAATGACGTCACGAGGTCGGTCAGTGGCCAGTCCCCTCGGTCTAAGGGCTCTGTGGGCTCTGTCGAAAGTGATGGCATTATCCGAGTTTGTTCCCAAGAGTTTGTTGAATATCTTGGACAGGGCGTCCACTAGACCAGACTGGGGAACCTCCTCCGGGAGGCCACGGACTCGGATGTTGTTCCGTCTGCCCCTGTTGTCGATATCTGTCATTCTAGACTGTAACGCTCGGATTTCTTTGGTCTGAGCGAGGACAGAGTCCCTCAGCTGGGACATACAGGAAGCGCTGGCTTCTTGGTCTTCCTCCAGAGTAACCACCCGGTCGGATAGGTGAGAAATGTCATTTTTGATGGAGGCGAGCTCTTTCCTGATAGTGTCTTGAAGGTCCTGCTTTGTGGGAAGGGACTTCATGAAGGTTAGTATATCCCGGAGCTCTCGACTACCAGCTGTAGTAGGGTCAACCATCTCGTCGGCAGGATTCGAAGTCGGAGAAGCAGAAGGGGAGGTCTGGGAACGGGACGAAGAACGGCTCTCCATCTGTGGGGATGTCGTGGGATGAAGGAAGGGCCTCAGATCCGCTTGAGACCTCGTGACTTTCCGTGGTTGGTTGTTTTTGCTCCGTTTAGAGGATTTCGAGGTACGTCTCATATTCCAGAGAGGGACAGTGTGGAGGTTGTTTGCAAGTAGCTCAAGATGTGTCAGGATCAGCAGGACACGTTTGGCGACATGGCCCGTAGGGAGCGGTCATCCCCCCGTGGCCAGGAGTCAGACGGCCATCAGGTGGCCTCGGGTAGAGTAGTAGAGAACAAAAGTCCAGGGCAGAGCATGGCGATGTCTGGGCGCCAGACAGCAAGGTGAAGAAATATACTGAGGCGGGGTCACAGCTTCAGGAGTGGGGGGGGGAGGTTCGGCCACCGCATCCAAGATCACAGCAGCATGGCTCGGGTAGAGACAAGTCTCCCTGGGGCACCCAGTCTCTGGGTGCAGCGATATGAAAACCAGCCGAGTGAACCCGAGGGGTTAATGAAAACGGCAATATCAGGTGATCTCTTCAAGGAGCTATGTTACATGCCCCCACTTAAGGACAGAGAGACACCACAATCTGGGAGCTGATGTAAGGATAGAGGGGCTGAAATCGGAGAGAATGTGCTTCTCCTGTGGGCACTGTGCCAGGAAACAAAATGGCCCCGCCTGGCTCCCGTTATAAACCCCAGGAGCTCTGGTATTCTGAGCTCTCCTGGTTCATTAGTTCATTGGTGGTGTCAGCGGCAAGTACCCTCAGGGCCCCAAGGTCTCCGTCTGCCGTGTGCCAGGATCCGCGCTTGCAGCAGGCACCAGCAGTCTCCACAGGAGGATCGGGCGGCGCGATCGCGGACCCGCACCCCCGCTCCGGCACGACAGTCAGCGGCGGTCAGAGGCAGCGTCCGGGCGTCTGGCAGTGCAGCAGGATCAGCGGTGACAGCAGAGCCGCCCAGGGTGGAAGGGTGGGAGACGGCACAGTCCCCGTGAAGGCTCCCCGCCGCGTCACCTCCGGAACAGGCACCACACAGATCTGGCCTCCGGCTTCTCCCTAGCAGGTAGGCTGCAACCCGCACGGGCGAAAGGGTCCCCGTCGGCTCCGCAACTCACTCTGTCTCCAACAGGGGGGTCTCCTCCAGGCTGTAGTTGTGGATTTTGCGGTGGTGTCACTCCGGACCCCTCGGTCCCGGAAGGCCTTCCGGATCTATGCTGAAACTGAGGTCCCGGTCTAAGAGGCGTCTGTAGGCCGCAATCCGCAGGAGCTCCAAAAGGTGCTCCCCGATTCTGCGGTTCTAACAGGGGTGTACTATGAGGGATATAAGGGGCTTAGGTTCTTAGGTTATGCAGTGGCAGGTGTAGGAAGGAACCGTATATTTAAATATTTAATCTTTCAACAGCAGGAGCCCATATGAAGCACGTCTACTGCCCTCTGCATCCAGGCCACGCCCCCATGGAGTGGGGATTGTTGATGTCGGAGGGGGCAGGCGGACTGACAGCAGGACATAGGAAACTGCAGTAAAAGGATTCCACCCACACTATCTATAGCACAGAGACTTGCTGCAAATGCAGTGGCATACCCTCCAACTGTATCTTTCTGGCAGGTACAGTACCTTTTTTTATGGTCTGTACCGATTGTTGCCTCTCCAACTTCCATTGAAAGTATAGGAAAAGGGGCGTGGTCAAAACATTTTACACGTGGCCATGCCTCTTTTTGAATTTGTACCGATTTTTATGTGTAAATTGTTGGAGGGTATGTTGCTGCAGATGCAGTGGGTCTGTTTTGGGGTGTGGGGCTGGAGCTGCAGCTGCATCAGCCCCATTGCTAATCCTGCTCTGGGAACACACAGCAGCCAAAGGGCAGAGCCTCCCTTTGGATGTAACCTGTGTGGGAGGGCGTTACTCGCCCAATCAGCTGTGGACTGGGTGTGATAGACCTGCTGCTAACCCAATGAGAGCTCCTAGTCACGCCCAGAATCATACACACAGTCACTCTGGGCTGTTATATAAGAGATTGCTAAATACATACGAATCTCTCACTATACTGCATAACAATATAGACAAATCTTTCATTCATTCATTCATTCTTTCTCTCAGTTACAGTGTGTCCTTTTTAAAGAAGTCCAGGTGTAGTGTGTGGTGGTCAAAGGAGAGTAGTGGTCAAAGAGACCTGACTTAAGTATGGTTAATGGTTATATAGCTCTACCAGTGACCTCCCAACCCCATTGCACACTGACTTGAAACTATGAATTACAGAACATCTTATGTACTGATGTGTCCAGTCTGACTGCTTCCTGTCACATTATACTTCCTATAATGCCATTAATATTATACTTAGCCTCTGAATTTTTGAGACCCAAGTGCCTGATTTTGTGTTTTTTGGCATTGACCTGTAATTGCAATGCTCTTTACCATTCCTCTCGTCTACCTAGATCCTCAATAATTTGTTTTACCCCTCCTGGTGTGTCTACCTTGTTGCATACCTTTGTGTAATCTGCAAAAAGTCATACATTCCCTTTAATGCCATTTGCAGTGTCACCAAAACAGATGTTAAAAAGCACTGGTCCAAGTACAGATCCCTGGTTTACTCCACTGATAACATTTCCCTCCTGTGAATGCACTCCATTTACTACAACTCTCTGCTTTCTATCATGCAAACAAGATGTTATCTATTCAACCATCTTAGGCCCTCATTCCGAGTTGTTCGCTCGCTAGCTGCTTTTAGCAGCCGTGCAAACGCTAAGCCACCGCCCTCTGGGAGTGTATCTTAGCTTACAAGAAGTGCGAACGAAAGGATCACAGAACGGCGCCCAAATATTTTTGATCAGTTTCTGAGTAGCTCCAGACCTACTCCTAGCTTGTGATCACTTCAGACTATTTAGTTCCTGTTTTGACGTCACAAACACGCCCTGCGTTCGGCCAGCCATGCCTGCATTTTCCCAGGCACGCCTGCGTTTGTATCTGACATGCCTGCGTTTTTCAGCACACTCCCTGAAAACGGTCAGTTACCTCCCAGAAACGCCCCATTCCTGTCAATCACTCAGCGGCCAGCAGTGCGACTGAAAATCATTGCAAGACCTTGTGTGAAACTACATCGGCCGTTGTGAAAGTACGTCGCGCGTGCACATTGCGCCACATACGCATGCGCATAAGTGCCGCTTTTTTACCTAATCGCCATGCTGCGACCGAAAACAGCAAGCGAACAACTCGGAATGACCCCCTTAGTCTCCAATCCCATGCTTTTGAGATTATTTAGCAGTCTGTGATGTGAGATAGTGTCAAAAGCCTTACTAAAGTGTTAGGGTCTCCTGCCCTGTGCTGCCACGTCGTCATGGCAACCGGGAGACAAGTGCTAGTGGAGTAACCTGAGCGCAGCTGATACTCCGGTTCGGGTCTTTTGCTGTGCAGTGGTTATAGGCTCTGTGCACGGCAGGGGATCCGGTGCTGGTTTTTGTGCTCACAGTCTGTGAGGTCTGAGTGGGGCGTGGACAGCACCTGCTTTATAAGGCCTCTTTTCAGGGTAAGCAGATGCTGCTGAATCTTTGTTGGTTAGTCAGTTCATGAACGTTAGCCAGTACTGTGTAGCTTTGTATTTGTTTGTTGCTTACTGCAAATAGGCCTGGGAATTTGGTATTACACTCTGCCAATCCAGACCTAGCAGTAAGACTGGAGTCAGTCGTTTAGCTTGCTGGGGTTCTGTTACTACTCTGTGAACTTAGCAAGTTTGCGGCTGTATTCTAAGACTTGCCTGTCTAATCCTGTCTCACTGTGCTAGGTGTCAGGGGTCAGTTTAGTGGCAGTAAGCTAAAACCTGTGCACTGCAAGTGAGAATTTGGATTGTGGAGATTCTCCTTGTGTCTATCATTCCATCTCTGACCAAGGAGTTTACTGCCACACCCGTTGGTAACCCTTTAGGGTTTTGCTGTTGCCCTTAGCAACAGCATTTCGGGTACTCTACGTATTAAAACACAACATCTTGCTTTTTCCATCTTAGCAGTTCTAATACAAGGGAGATACCCAGTTCCTTAGCCTCTGGGCTTCTCTGTTCACTTTGTGTGTATTTTGTTACCCTATCACCTTCTGTGTACGTTATGTCATATCCCCCAGTTTGTCTGTGAGTCCATCTGTTTTGCATAACAGTTCAAACACCAGTACATTCCTGCAGACACTGGAGTGCATAACAGTTCTGACACCAGTACTTTCCTGCTGGCACTGGTGTGCATAACATAAAGTCTAGATAAGCTATATCTACGGCTCCACCTTTATCTATTACTTTCACCATTTTCTTATGGTCCAATCCTCATATATATGTGAATTTTGCTTTGGTGTATACTTCCCAATG
Source organism: Pseudophryne corroboree (assembly GCF_028390025.1). Classification (NCBI taxonomy): domain Eukaryota; kingdom Metazoa; phylum Chordata; class Amphibia; order Anura; family Myobatrachidae; genus Pseudophryne; species Pseudophryne corroboree. Next base: position 143,317,394 of record NC_086449.1, read on the forward strand.
TTTGAGGAGATTTTGCTGCTGTAGAGCTGTACATATTGTGCATTGTATCACAATATAGTATTGTTTGAGCCACTATATATGAATTCTGCTGTTACCTGTCTTTTATTTATTTATTTATTTATTTATTTACAGTTTCTTATACAGTGCAGCATATTCCGTTGCGCTTTACAATTAATGGTGGATGACCACATTGGTTTCTGCACATCTGAATATCATCTGGAGGGCAATTTTAATTAATGGTGTTCATTTGCTGAAGGATGATTATTAGAGCGTTGTGCGGTTGTACTATTATTTCAGCAGTTCGCTGCAGATATTATTTTACTTTCTAGCTATTTTTGCCTTTGTTTTTTTTTTTACCCCTATTTTGAGATACCAGCATTCTCAGATGAATGTGTATTGGCATAAGTCCCTGAGGGGAACTGCATGATGAGAATATTTTTTTTTACTTATGTGTTAACTACTTTATGTACGGTGTTCTAGCGGATTATACATCATATGATAAGAATTTTCTCTGTTTGACTTGTGGTATATGTCCCTGAGGAATCAACAAATGTACCTATATGATGAGAATATTCTGTCTGATCTATGCATTAAACACTATGGGGGTTATTCAGATCACATCACTAATCGATGTGACCGCAATAACCCTGGCTGCGGCAGCAGTGCACACATACAGGTCCTGTCCTGTGCGTGTGCTAGCAGCTAATGCAATCTTATCGCATTGGCTGTTAACGCCTCGGCCTGATTGACAAGCAGAGGTGTTTGTGGGGCAGGCTGGGGCCGGCAACAGAGCGTAGCGGAGCAGTGCATTGAAAACAGGGGTGTGGCAGTGACATTTTTGGGGTGGCTGCGTGATGTCATGCACAGCCGCTCCGATCAATAAAATGGTGGCAGTCCGCCTGCATACACAGCCTAGCTGTGGCTGCAGGGTTTGATCCACAGTTGCTGCAACCGCAATGAAAGTGCGGTCACAGCCTCTGGGCAGGCCATCTAGCATGCTGGGCGGCTTTGCCCTATGATGGGCGGCACCCAGCTTGCGAAAGAACGGATTGCAGATTATGCTTTTAAGCAGAATTTGCAGTCCGTATAGAATAACCCCCAATATGCATACTGTGTACCACTTAACTATACACCGTATGATAAAAGTTTACTCTGTCTGACTCATGCGTCTGTAGACACTGAAAGTGGGCATATATTCAGATGCTTGGATATACTCCAGGGACGGGCACTGTAGACACATTAGCATAACGTTGCAGATGCAACTGCAGCAGAAGATGCAAGGAAGGCCGGAGAATCAGGATCTCTGAGAAGTGATAACATCCTCTTGACAGACCACACCCCCTCAACAAAGACCACACCCCCTCAACAAAGTCCACCCCCATTAGGGTTGCTCTTATAAATTTCCCAGGCTGGTTTCCAATCCCAATCCGCCCCTGCATACAATTATATATAACCAAGTGTCCTTACATTAGGAGGGTTGCAGTCTTCAAATCACTCCACTTGTCAGGAGTAAAGAAAAAAGTTCTATGAAACAAAGATACAAGACGTGCACAATGCTGTTATATCTTTAGCAACTTCACCTCAATCCTTATAAATAAATGAGTGCTTGTAAAGCCTCATACCAAATCCAATTATATTGTGACTTATCTGTACAACAACTGGATCTCCAATCTCCATCAGGCTGGCGCAATCATACGGAACGCAATCATTAAAAAAGGAAACATCACTTAGTATAATACTGCTGCAGCAAATAGATTTATTGTAAAAGCGTATAAGTAGCCCACTAACAATAAAAGAACTTGGAACATTGCATATCATAAGACTAGCCAAGATGTTCACTGAATCCTCCTCCTGCCATGAAGAGAGTCTCGGATAGAGCCGCAGTTATTTCCTCCAGAGTTCAGTGCAAAAGGTTTAACTGACGCATTTCGTCCTTCGTGGACTTTATCAAAGAGTATGTGCAAATGTTGGTGCCAGCTCAGATGGTTTAAATAGGGCAAGGTTCAGTCAACTTGGTCACATGACCTATCAAACAGCTCTATCTAAATAAAGAGTTGCTATCAAATCACTTTTCTCCCGTGTGATATTACACTGTACAATAGCATAACATTAAAAACAATTCAAAACAATTAATTAAAATGTAGATATGTGATCTAGTTTAGTATTTCAATATTCATGTTTAATGACATAAATTCAATATACTATTTTCACTCTACACACGAACAGTTACGGAGTCGGACATATGTAATAGAAGATAGAGAGGAAAATAATTATTGTTGGGGAGGATTGAATGATGAGAAATGAGAACTGGTATAATAGGGAAGTAGAAAGTGAAAAAAATGAATAGAAATACGGTAATTTGTGCTGTTTTTCACTCTCATAAATTACCTTATTTTAGATATTGCAATTGACAAGTCAACCTACAGTATATCCTGAATTCATATTTATGTCTTTATTTGGTAGTTTCCTAAATAATAAACAGGATGAAATGATCTACATATGACCAGGCTCGGACTGGCCCATAAGGGCACAGGGGAATCCACCGGTGGGCCCCACTGCCTGGGGGCCCACACTCTCAATTACACATTATGAATATGTTTGTTAGGTTCCTGGTGCTCAGAACAAGGGAGATGTTATGAAGTGAGTCCAGAGCACCAGGACGTAATGCTGGGAAAGGGGGAATGGAAAGGGAATTGCCCCTGGCGCCCTATCTCCGTTGTCTCGCCCGTGCTGTCAGTACACTCTTGCGAGACTATGGTTGCTTGAGCCCATGGCAGCCGCAATTGAAGGGCGGATTACGTCTGCCCAACTTCGATGCCCCCTCAGGTCTTAATGAGAGACAAAGAGTGTACCGAGACAGGGTGATAACAAGGGGCCCTCTAACTGAAACAACCAAAGCCAGGGGCTACTAACTAGCCTAAAACTAAATGTATGTGCGGCTTCCCGCCAAAGGAAAAGAACAACAAAGGAAATGCTGACCACACGCCGACACAATACTCTTGTGTTCCGGCGGTGACAGCATAAGCAGAACCCTCTGCAAAACACCAGTGACAGAAATAATAACAGAATACAGCGGCCTAGGCCGCCGGACGCGGCAGAGCCGCTACTCACGGAACCGGTACGAATACTGGCAAACGGACAGGAACCCCCAATGCTGCCGACACAGACTCTCAGAACTGGAGGACAGGCAGAATCCCAAACGACAGACCGGTGGACACCAAGAAGCCAGAAACTCGACCAGGCATAGGCAAAGCCACTGGACTTCTGTACAGGAACACTTCACGGCAGGACACGGGATCAGACACAGGAATCGACACAGGGACTGACACAGGAATCGACACAGGAAGCAGTTCGACAGACACTGCTACACAGGAGCTCAGGAATTGGCAGGAACAAGCTCAGAACTCAAGCAGACTGGAAACCAAGAAATATCACCAGCGTCTGTGAATTGCACTGAGCCAGCATATAACAGAGAGGCCTAATTAATAATATCATGCAGCTGCCCTGTTGCATGACTCCAAACTGACAAGATGCAATTAGCAGCCAGGTGAGGCTGAACACATGGGAACAAGCTGCAATTACACAGACTAACCAGCGGCAGCAACCAAGAGTATTCTTAAACAGAGCAACGGAAATCCTGGCCTGCAAGACTACTTATAAACATAAAATACCTAACTGACATGCAAAACAGGAATGAGCCACAGCCGTGGCTCATAACAGTACCCCCCCCCCCTTGAGGAGGTGTCAAAGGACCCCAAAATACAGACTATCCAAAACAAGGGATACAAAAAAAAAAAACTGACACACTGGTCTAACAGACAAGAAAACAGAAACAAGCTGTAACAACAGCTTGTAACAGTGCACTCCCCTTGACGGTGGCCACTGGACACAAGACAAGGAAAAAAATATCTTTTTTTTTTATCAAGGCAAGAGTCAAAAATTATTTCTTTTTCTTCTTCTTACAAAGCTATTTAGGTCTGACCAAGGTAATTCCCCAAACATTGTCTGAACTGATGGTACCACCCAGCAAGGCTGCGTTCAAATCAGAGATAGGTTTCTTACCCTTGGGAGCTGAACTTTCAGGCAAAGTACTCCTATTAGAAGAAGTCAGAAAAGCACATCCTGCAGTCAAAACAACGGGCTGAGACTCTTGTGCCGAGTTTACAGTATTTGGTGGACTTTCAGCAGACAAGACGGGTGACTTAGAGGAACCTGAACCAATTTCTTTGGAACCATATCTTTTAATAATTGCATCACTGAATGCTGGGGGATCCTGAAGAATGGGATCTTCAGCTTTCATTAGGCTGGTCGCCCACTCAAAAGGCTCTCCTCTAAAAGAATAAATCAGATAGAGCACAAGGTTCTCTGAAGTGATGCCCAGAAATGGTCTAGACAACATAATAATGTAATAGTGTTTGTAAAGCGCCAGAAATTGGGCTAAATCCCCATCAAAGATTATGGATGTTGAGATATCAACAGAGTCAGGATCTGTTTCCTTCCCATCTGACTGACTGGAGTGCTTTGCTAGGACCTGGTCACTATTGACCTTACTCGAGGCTGAGACTCTCTGAACCCCACCCGGGGCAGTGACTTTCTGAACCCCACACGGGGCAGTGACTTTCTGAACCCCACATGGGGCAGTGACTTTCTGAACCCCACCCGGGGCAATGACTTTCTGAACCCCACCCGGGGCAGTGACTTTCTGAACCCCACCCGGGGCAGTTACTTTCTGAACCCCACCCGGGGCAGTGGCCTTCGGGAACCCCGCTGGGGCAGTGGCCTCCGAGAACCCCACTGGGGCAGTGGCCTCCGGGAACCCCGCTGGGGCAGTGGCCTCCGGGAACCCCGCTGGGGCAGTGGCCTCCGGGAACCCCGCTGGGGTCAGCACCTCGGATTCTTTTACTGGGACCGAGCCGTCGGCCTCTCCCACTGGGACCGAGCCATCGGCCTCCCTCACTGGGAACGAGCCATTGGCCTCCCTCACTGGGACCGAGCCATTGGCCTCCCTCTCTGAGTCGATAATTATCGAAACTTCTCCCGGGACTATGACTTCCGGGACTTTTGCTGAAGCTATAACCTTCAGCACCTCCACTAATGCTACACCTCTTAAGTTCTTTCCTGGGGAAGCGACCTCTAGACCCTTCTTAGAGGCTGCGTCTCTCGAGACCCCACTTGGGGATATTACTTCAAAGATCCCTTCTGGGGTTTTGCTTCTCAAGTTCCCTTCTAGAACTATGGTTTCAGACACCCTTTCTGGGGTTGCGCTCTTAAAGTCCCTACCTGGGGTAACAGCTTCTAAGACCCCTTCTGGTATGGAAACCTGAGCTATAATATTTGATGTCCCTCTATAAGCTAGAGCATCGGGTACCGCTCCAGCACTATGGGCATCGGGTACCACACCAGCACTCTGGGCATCGGGTACCACTCCAGCTCTCTGGGCATCGGGTACCGCTCCAGCACTCTGGGCATCGGGTACCGCTCCAGCACTCTGGGCATCGGGTACCGCTCCAGCACTCTGGGCATCGGGTACCGCTCCAGCACTCTGGGCATCGGGTACCGCTCCAGCACTCTGGGCATCGGGTACCGCTCCAGCACTCTGGGCAACGGGTACCGCTCCAGCACTCTGGGCAACGGGCACCACTCAAGGAACCTGGGCAACGGGTACCACTCCAGGAACCTGGGCAACGGGCACCATTCCAGGAACCTGGGCAATGGGCACCACTCCAGGAACCTGCAACTATGCTTCAACAGGAACCTCAAGAGAGGAGAGAAACATTCTCTTTTGATTCGTGAATCTATAATGGGGCTCCCTTGCCCAAGGACCCCAATTATAGGACAGAGAGCTTTTTAGTGTGGGTTGTGTGACAAGTACCTCTGCCACAGTAGAGACAGGAGTAGGTCTTGTATCCTGACTCAACTTGGCCAGAGGGCAAGACTCGTCACCACACTTTGGCTTGCGCAACTCACAGGTCTGCAGATAGTGGCCTAAACCCCCACAATATAGGCATAAGTTTAAGTTTCTGCGACGCAGACGCTCCTCTTCTGAGAGCCTGGGCCGCAGAAAACTTTTAAACCTTTTCTCTTCAATTAAACCAGAGGATTCTCTTGTCACCATACTGTGAACAAGAGTCTCTTTAGAGATAGATGTACTTTCAACGACTTCTGGCAAGATGAGCAAGATTTTAGTCAGAAGGTTTTGCAGTTGCTTTAATGATTGCTGCAAAACTTCTAGTCGCTCTGGTCTCAAAGCACTGAAAGCAGAGTTCAGGGCTGAGAGAGATGCCTGCAGGGCTTGCATAGTAGACATAGGAGGATTTAAAACTAGACAAGACAAGACAAGGCAAGACTAGACAAGGCAAGACTAGACAAGGCAAGACTAAACAAGGCAAGACTGAATTTTTTAAACTAGACAAAACAAAACTTTTTTTTTTTTTTTAAACACCGGACTGGATTCTAAACACCGGACTGGATTCTAAACACTGGACTGGATTCTGCACACTGAATTTCTAGACAAGACTGGATTCTAGACTAGACACTGGACTGGGCCAAAAAAGAAAAAAAGTTTTATTTCTTTTTTATGGTTGGGCTGGTGATAATGTTAGGTTCCTGGTGCTCAGAACAAGGGAGATGTTATGAAGTGAGTCCAGAGCACCAGGATGTAATGCTTGGAAAGGGGGAATGGAAAGGGAATAGCCCCTGGCGCCCTATCTCCGTTGTCTCGCCAGTGCTGTCAGTACACTCTTGCGAGACTATGGTTGCTTGAGCCCATGGCAGCCGCGTTTGAAGGGCGGATTACGTCTGCCCAACTTCGATGCCCCCTAAGGTCTTAATGAGAGACAAAGAGTGTACCGAGACAGGGTGATAACAAGGGGCCCTCTAACTGAAACAACCAAAGCCAGGGGCTACTAACTAGCCTAAAACTAAATGTATGTTCGGCTTGCCGCCAAAGGAAAAGAACAACAAAGGAAATGCTGACCACACGCCGACACAATACTCTTGTGTTCCGGCGGTGACAGCATAAGCAGAACCCTCTGCAAAACACCAGTGACAGAAATAATAACAGAATACAGCGGCCTAGGCCGCCGGACGCGGCAGAGCCGCTACTCACGGAACTGGTACGAATACTGGCAAACGGACAGGAACCCTCAATGCTGCCGACACAGACTCTCAGAACTGGAGGACAGGCAGAATCCCAAACGACAGACCGGTGGACACCAAGAAGCCAGAAACTCGACCAGGCATAGGCAAAGCCACTGGACTTCTGTACAGGAACACTTCACGGCAGGACACTGGATCAGACACAGGAATCGACACAGGGACTGACACAGGAATCGACACAGGAAGCAGTTCGACAGACACTGCTACACAGGAGCTCAGGAATTGACAGGAACAAGCTCAGAACTCAAGCAGACTGGAAACCAAGAAATATCACCAGCGTCTGTGAATTGCACTGAGCCAGCATATAACAGAGAGGCCTAATTAATAATATCATGCAGCTGCCCTGTTGCATGACTCCAAACTGACAAGATGCAATTAGCAGCCAGGTGAGGCTGAACATATGGGAACAAGCTGCAATTAAACAGAGCAACGGAAATCCTGGCCTGCAAGACTACTTATAAACATAAAATACCTAACTGACATGCAAAACAGGAATGAGCCACAGCCGTGGCTCATAACAGTACCCCCCCCCCCTTGAGGAGGTGTCAAAGGACCCCAAAATACAGACTATCCAAAACAAGGGATACAAAAAAAAAACCTGACACACTGGTCTAACAGACAAGAAAACAGAAACAAGCTGTAACAACAGCTTGTAACAGTGCCCTCCCCTTGACGGTGGCCACTGGACACAAGACAAGGTTAAAAAAATATCTTTTTTTTTATCAAGGCAAGAGTCAAAAATTATTTCTTTTTCTTCTTCTTACAAAGCTATTTAGGTCTGACCAAGGTAATTCCCCAAACATTGTCTGAACTGATGGTACCACCCAGCAAGGCTGCGTTCAAATCAGAGATAGGTTTCTTACCCTTGGGAGCTGAACTTTCAGGCAAAGTACTCCTATTAGAAGAAGAAGTCAGAAAAGCACATCCTGCAGTCAAAACAACGGGCTGAGACTCTTGTGCCGAGTTTACAGTATTTGGTGGACTCTCAGCAGACAAGACGGGTGACTTAGAGGAACCTGAACCAATTTCTTTGGAACCATATCTTTTAATAATTGCATAACTGAATGCTGGGGGATCCTGAAGAATGGGATCTTCAGCTTTCATTAGGCTGGTCGCCCACTCAAAAGGCTCTCCTCTAAAAGAATAAATAAGATAGAGCACAAGGTTCTCTGAAGTGATGCCCAGAAATGGTCTAGACAACATAATAATGTAATAGTGTTTGTAAAGCGCCAGAAATTGGGCTAAATCCCCATCAAAGATTATGGATGTTGAGATATCAACAGAGTCAGGATCTGTTTCCTTCCCATCTGACTGACTGGAGTGCTTTGCTAGGACCTGGTCACTATTGACCTTACCCGAGGCTGAGACTCTCTGAACCCCACCCGGGGCAGTGACTTTCTGAACCCCACACGGGGCAGTGACATTATGAACCCCACATGGGGCAGTGACTTTCTGAACCCCACCCAGGGCAATGACTTTCTGAACCCCACCCGGGGCAGTGACTTTCTGAACCCCACCCGGGGCAGTTACTTTCTGAACCCCACCCGGGGCAGTTACTTTCTGAACCCCACCCGGGGCAGTGGCCTTCGGGAACCCCGCTGGGGCAGTGGCCTCCGGGAACCCCGCTGGGGCAGTGGCCTCTGGGAACCCCGCTGGGGTCAGCACCTCGGATTCTTTTACTGGGACCGAGCCGTCGCCCCCCCCCACTGAGACCGAGCCATCGGCCTCCCTCACTGGGACCGAGCCATTGGCCTCCCTTACTGGGACTGAGCCATTGGCCTCCCTCTCTGAGTCGATAATTATCGAAACTTCTCCCGGGACTATGACTTCTGGGACTTTTGCTGAAGCTATAACCTTCAGCACCTCCACTAATGCTACACCTCTTAAGTTCTTTCCTGGGAAAGCGACCTCTAGACCCTTCTTAGAGGCTGCGTCTCTCGAGACCCCACTTGGGGATATTACTTCAAAGATCCCTTCTGGGGTTTTGCTTCTCGAGTTCCCTTCTAGAACTATGGTTTCAGATACCCTTTCTGGGGTTGCGCTCTTCAAGTCCCTACCTGGGGTAACAGCTTCTAAGACCCCTTCTGGTATGGAAACCTGAGCTATAATATTTGATGTCCCTCTATAAGCTAGAGCATCGGGTACCGCTCCAGCACTCTGGGCATTGGGTACCACACCAGCACTCTGGGCATCGGGTATCGCTCCAGCACTCTGGGCATCGGGTACCGCTCCAGCACTCTGGGCATCGGGTACCGCTCCAGCACTCTGGGCATCGGGTACCGCTCCAGCACTCTGGGCATCGGGTACCGCTCCAGCACTCTGGGCATCGGGTACCGCTCCAGCACTCTGGGCATCGGGTACCGCTCCAGCACTCTGGGCATCGGGTACCGCTCCAGCACTCTGGGCATCGGGTACCGCTCCAGCACTCTGGGCATCGGGTACCGCTCCAGCACTCTGGGCATCGGGTACCGCTCCAGCACTCTGGGCATCGGGTACCGCTCCAGCACTCTGGGCATCGGGTACCGCTCCAGCACTCTGGGCATCGGGTACCGCTCCAGCACTCTGGGCATCGGGCACCACTCCAGGAACCTGGGCAACGGGCACCACTCCAGGAACCTGCAACTCTGCTTCAACAGGAACCTCAAGAGAGGAGAGAAACATTCTCTTTTGATTCGTGAATCTATAATGGGGCTCCCTTGCCCAAGGACCCCAATTATAGGACAGAGAGCTTTTTAGTGTGGGTTGTGTGACAAGTACCTCTGCCACAGTAGAGACAGGAGTAGGTCTTGTATCCTGATTCAACTTGGCCAGAGGGCAAGACTCGTCACCACACTTTGGCTTGCGCAACTCACACGTCTGCAGATAGTGGCCTAAACCCCCACAATATAGGCATAAGTTTAAGTTTCTGCGACGCAGACGCTCCTCTTCTGAGAGCCTGGGCCGCAGAAAACTTTTAAACCTTTTCTCTTCAATTAAACCAGAGGATTCTCTTGTCACCATACTGTGAACAAGAGTCTCTTTAGAGATAGATGTACTTTCAACGACTTCTGGCAAGATGAGCAAGATTTTAGTCAGAAGGTTTTGCAGTTGCTTTAATGATTGCTGCAAAACTTCTAGTCGCTCTGGTCTCAAAGCACTGAAAGTAGAGTTCAGGGCTGAGAGAGATGCCTGCAGGGCTTGCATAGTAGACATAGGAGGATTTAAAACTAGACAAGACAAGACAAGGCAAGACTAGACAAGGCAAGACTAAACAAGGCAAGACTAAACAAGGCAAGACTGAATTTTTTAAACTAGACAAAACAAAACTTTTTTTTTTTTAAACACCGGACTGGATTCTAAACACCGGACTGGATTCTAAACACCAGACTGGATTCTGCACACTGAATTTCTAGACAAGACTGGATTCTAGACTAGACACTGGACTGGGCCAAAAAAGAAAAAAAGTTTTATTTCTTTTTTGTGGTTGGGCTGGTGATAATGTTAGGTTCCTGGTGCTCAGAACAAGGGAGATGTTATGAAGTGAGTCCAGAGCACCAGGACGTAATGCTGGGAAAGGGGGAATGGAAAGGGAATAGCCCCTGGCGCCCTATCTCCGTTGTCTCGCCCGTGCTGTCAGTACACTCTTGCGAGACTATGGTTGCTTGAGCCCATGGCAGCCACGTTTGAAGGGCGGATTACGTCTGCCCAACTTCGATGCCCCATCAGGTCTTAATGAGAGACAAAGAGTGTACCGAGACAGGGTGATAACAAGGGGCCCTCTAACTGAAACAACCAAAGCCAGGGGCTACTAACTAGCCTAAAACTAAATGTATGTGCGGCTTGCCGCCAAAGGAAAAGAACAACAAAGGAAATGCTGACCACACGCCGACACAATACTATTGTGTTCCGGCGGTGACAGCATAAGCAGAACCCTCTGCAAAACACCAGTGACAGAAATAATAACAGAATACAGCGGCCTAGGCCGCCGGACGCGGCAGAGCCGCTACTCACGGAACCGGTACGAATACTGGCAAACGGACAGGAACCCCCAATGCTGCCGACACAGACTCTCAGAACTGGAGGACAGGCAGAATCCCAAACGACAGACCGGTGGACACCAAGAAGCCAGAAACTCGACCAGGCATAGGCAAAGCCACTGGACTTCTGTACAGGAACACTTCACGGCAGGACACGGGATCAGACACAGGAATCGACACAGGGACTGACACAGGAATCGACACAGCAAGCAGTTCAACAGACACTGCTACACAGGAGCTCAGGAATTGGCAGGAACAAGCTCAGAACTCAAGCAGACTGGAAACCAAGAAATATCACCAGCGTCTGTGAATTGCACTGAGCCAGCATATAACAGAGAGGCCTAATTAATAATATCATGCAGCTGCCCTGTTGCATGACTCCAAACTGACAAGATGCAATTAGCAGCCAGGTGAGGCTGAACACATGGGAACAAGCTGCAATTACACAGACTAACCAGCGGCAGCAACCAAGAGTATTCTTAAACAGAGCAACGGGAAATCCTGGCCTGCAAGACTACTTATAAACATAAAATACCTAACTGACATGCAAAACAGGAATGAGCCACAGCCGTGGCTCATAACAATGTTACATTTTATTGCACAGGACTATGATGTATTTTCTACAGTGCATTGCTGTTATTAATCTGGTACATTATCATGCATGCACTAGCAGTATTTACTATATATATTATTTATCAAGGGGCCCAGACCATGCACTAATGGTTAGCCAAGCCTCTAAGAATGGGCCCCTACCACTGCATTTTCCCGGTGGGCCCTTTATGTCCCAGTCCGACATTGCATATGACATTCCTTTTGCTCCACTTAGGCTGGGTCTTCTTGGTGGTTTCTGAGAGATTCTCTTTGAGGCAACATTGTCCAGAACAAAATCAGTGTTTTTTGTTGTTTTTGGTGCTGTGCCGGATGCCATTGTCACCGAGTCACCTGGATTCGAAGTGCTGATGAACGATCCTTGGGATATAGCCGACTCAAACGTAGTATTACCTGTTTTGCTGTCTTCTTCTCGGTAGAACAGGAATCGCATTTTAGATTCGTCTATTTCGTTTAAGTCTCCATTTGTGGGCGCTGCGTAATCCTTGTGGCGCCATATAAATAAAGGATAATAATAATAATAATTTGTCTAAATAGTAATAAAAAATAGATACAAAGCTAATTTTTCTAGTTCACATGTAAGAATATGACTAGGGCTTAAACAAAGCAAAAACAAAAGCAATATAGAAGACAGTACACTTTTAATTTTATTAAACATCTAAGGATAGATTTACTAAGGGGTACATTAACTAAGCAGTGATAAGAGTGGAGAAGTAAGCCAGTGGAGAAGTGCCCATGGCAACCAATCAACACTGAAGTAACATCTATGATTTGCATACTATAAAATTAGACAGAGCTTCTGATTGGTTGATGGGGCAACTTCTCCACTGGCTCATTTCTCCGCTCTTATCACTGCTTAGTAAATGTCCCCCTAAATTTTCAGAAAAGGAAAACAGGAAGTGTTGCCCATAGCAACCAATAACATTCTATTATTTTCTAAAGTGAACTAGACAAATGATAGCTAGAATCAGACTGGATGTGATGGGCAAAATCTCCACTTTGTCAGTAAACCTTTTACCTCCTGGGTGGCAGCAGTGTAGTGGTGTAACACTGCACAAAAGGCTTACATGCCAAACACAGGTGCCAATTTGTAACACTGCAACAGCCTTTTCAGGGCTCCTTTGTCTAGCTCAGACTACATGCATGGGGTCTGGCTAGCATACCGGTGTTCTGGATGCCGGCAGGCGGAATATCAATGGCGGAATCCCGACACTGGTCAGAAGACCGACGCCGGGATCTGACTGCCGGCATTCCGATCGTATGTATGCTGAGGGGAGGGTTTAGGCTGTGGGAGGAGGATTAGGCAGCAGGGAGGGAGGGTTAGGGTTAAGCACTAAAAGGGGAGGGTTAGGCTGCGGGGAGGGAGGGATAGGGTTAGGCTGTGTGTGGGGGTTTAGGGTTAGACTACGGCTTGGGACTCGGAGACTTCGGTTTAGGGGAGCAGAGGGGTAGAGTTAGAATACCTACCTAGGTGTCGGGATTCTGTGCGTTGGGATGCCGCTGTTGTCTTCTGACTGCCGGCATCCCAACTGCCGGGATCCCAATGCCATCCAGGGGCGTTTCTAGAGAGGAGGAGGCCTGTGTGCAGGCTCCAGCTGAGCCCTCACCTGTCTAGCCGGCAGCGCTGTATTTCTGGGCACTAGTGTCCCTAGGGGACCCTAGTGCTGTCCCAGATTCTATAGCGCATGCGCAGATCCCTGGGAAAATGGCGTCGTGGTCATTTTCCCAGTGATTCTCCTACTGCGCATGCACAAAACACTGGGAAAATGCCGCCACTCCATTTGTATTAGGTGCTGTGTTTTGAAATAATTTTTTGTACAGTACAGTGGAAATATTTTGGAGTTACTGGTACATCTTGGGCTGACAGCATCAACGCAAGCATCCAAGTGCCACCCCTAGGAGCGTGCCTCACGTTCACCCCTCACCCCTGCATTATCCAATTCACCACTGGATAATGCAGGGGTTAATCACAGTGATAACACAAAGACAGCAGTACTGGTAATATAGTGGTGGTAACGCAATAAAACACAGCCTGGCACAGGGGTTGCTGGGCGCTGTAGTGTGCCAGGTGCAGTTTGCACCAAAAGGCTCTTTACTCACTGTGGGGCCAGTGTTAAATTTATATAGTGATCGGGAGCCCTAATGCCTGAAGCAGGGTCTGGTGCACTGGTACAGTGTCCATGCAAGGAGGACACCAGGATGTAGACCCATGACATGTTGACGGATGGACCTGCTGTGAGAGATGAGAACCGAAGCTGACAGCCTTGAGGAAGAACAACCCTCTTGAAACACTTGGCCGCTGATGCATGCTATCTACCATCTGGTTTCCAGTAAGAACTTTATCAGCTAGACACACAGACATATGCTCTTTGGGCAACCACATGCTGACTACTCAGTTCTCATTTAGTACAGGGGCCTAATTAGTCCACTATTGATTACTTTATCTGAGCACACCATATTCTTATTTGTGTATCCACTCTATATTCTGAACAATACTGCATACCATGTTTTATGCATTTTTAATCATTTTTATTAAGTGCTTTGTTTTGAACTAATTTTTTTGTTAAATAAGGGATCCTCTGCTTTATACAAATTTGGATCTTATCTGATATATATTCCCAAGTCTTTTATTACTTACAGTATTAAACTATGTTGCCTGGATTTCCTATCTTTTTAAGTTGAATAAAACTGCACTTTCCTTATGAAAACATCTGGAAAGAAGTATACTGTTTATTTCCCTATTTTCCACTTTATACCTAGTCAGAATGAAAGGCCTGAAAGTCCTTGGGAAGAGTGAAGAGAAGGAAAGGGTCTGGCAAAGAAATACCAAGGACTTTATATCTGAAGAAGTGGTAAGACCTGGGTTGACTCCAGAGGTAAAATGTAATAGCCGGCGAGAAGCTGTAGGTGTGGGACTTTGTGTGAGTCTGCATGAAGTTTTAAAGTGAAAATCATTTAAAAGTTGGTTTTGCCATGTAAATGATTTTTAAAAATCCAAGCAGACTCCCATAAAGTCCCACACCTACTGCTTCTCGCTAGCTATTATATGTTACCCCCGGAGTCAAGACAAGCTTTAATTTTCTACTTTGTAACCAAGTGCCAAATTTTATTTAGAACCACAGAGAAGTGGGGGCAGGGTTTTTCCAGTGGGAAGGATTTGGTAGCCAATATATCTGCATATTTAGCAAAGGCGTTAAAGGGAAAGCCTAAGAGAATGAACCATGGGTTAGCAAGCATTGGGGAATGTAAAGCTGCTTGCAAGAGGTTTGCAATTGGAACATAGTTTTAGCAGGTCTACAAGTTTACAAACAATTCAGGTTACTGTACATTCATCCTTGATATTGAAGGTTATAGCAAGAATATCACCCATGTCTTGTTAAAACACAATTCACACATTTAAGTACTGTGTTATAATTCACATCCCAAATAATTAAAAAACACCAGATTACACAGCTATGGACATTTCCAAATTTGCAGCGGATTAAATCTACCATATATACAATATATTGCCCTATCTTGCAGCAAACCTGGTGCCCATGGCAGTACCTACATATTGGTAATAGTAAGTAGTGAAACAGAACATAATTGCGCTTTAAGAAAACTTGATGGACTCCAAAATAAAATCATGTTGTCTCCTTCAGATCCCTTATGTTATTCCATGAAAAATGTAACTACTTCTACTCAATTGCATGTGGAATATGTGTGTATAATATTTATACATCACAGGTTAAAAGTATTAAGAATTCTTCCATTTAATGTTTTACACAAGTTCCAAAATATGTATGTCATCTCTGATGTGTGATCTCAGAGTGATAAGGTGATTCTGGAGAAAAATATCAAGTGCCATTATTCAATTAACTAGAAGTGGGGAATGGTATTTAATGCCTGGATTATTAAATTGTATGGCATGCTTTAAAAAGTCTAAGGAGATGAAATGCATCAGTGGCCATCCAGTTGGATAATTTGGATTTCAGCTTACCATATGTCAGTGCACATCTTTAATTTCCTTTATGAGCCGGAAGTGTACCTTCGGAACTAATATTCAAAGGAGTATGGGTCGCTGGGTCGACACAACTTAGGTCGACAGTCATTAGGTCGACCACTATTGGTCAACATGAATTAGGTCGACAGGGCCACTAGGTCGACATGGTCATTAGGTCGACAGGTCAAAAGGTCGACATGAGGTTTTTTTAATAGTTTTTTTGGTGTCGTTTTCTTCATAAAGTGATGGGGAACCCCAATTAGTGCACCGTGTACCCTTGCATGGCTCGCTTTGCTCACCATGCTTCAGGAAAGGTGCCTTGCTGTGTTCGGCACAGGTTACTCTTCCCAATCGTAGTCCACGTGGATCGTAAAGTATGAAAAAGCAAAAAAATAAAAAGTGAAAAACTCATGTCGACCCTTTGAACTGTTGACCTAGTACATGTCGACCTAATGATCATGTCGACCTAATCACTGTCGACCTAAGTTGTGTCAAACTAATGACCGTATCCCATTCAAAGGAATGCAATGTATAATTTGACTAGGGACTAGTGCATTTATGAGGCACAAGGCACTCTGGACCTAATTCAAGGTTGGTAGCAAAATGCTAAATCTTTCTTCTAATGGGCAAAACCATGTGCACAGCACGGGGGGGGGGGGGGGCAGATATAACACGTGCAGAGAGAGTTAGATTGGGAGTGGTGTGTTCAAACTGAAATCTAACTTGCAGAGTAACAATGAAGCAGCCAGAAATTATCCTGCACAGAAAAAATATAGCCCACCTAAATCGAGATCGCTTTGCAAATGTTATATCTGCGCATCCCCCCTGCACTGCACATGGTTTTGCCCATTAGAGGAAGATTTTGCTTTTGCAATCAACCTTGAATTAGGCCCTCTGTGCTTCATCTCTCAGTAATATCACTAAACCGTGTTAGATTTAGAGACTGAATACCGGTCCAAACAATAGAGCATCTGACTTCATAATATATAATATAATAATATATAGCCAACAGATACTCTTCAATGTAACCATGTTAGCTATGCCGCTATAAAACCTACATCTACCTGCCCCATGAGCCAAATATTGACGGCCCTTCAATAGTGTACAGAACCTGGTTATCAAGTACTAAGCCTCCCTGGATAAACAGCTCACCTCTAGTTGTAGATCACCAGAATGATTAATAGACAAATACACATTTTGGTCTATAAGTTTCAAAGTAGTAGGCTTTCTTCCTTTATCCAGTGGAATATAACTTGATATTTCAAATACGGCTGCAATTAGAAAATACAAAAGAAAATAAATATAATTTATTATAAGCACTGTTCTATTTCTCAGTGATGTACAAAATAAGGAAGCCGGCATAAACAGTTAGCTAAATGGAGTATTTAGTGCATTGTAAAGTCAGCAGTGAGGAATCTGGCAAGTCAACAGTGTATGAACTTCATACAGCAACAGGTGCACGGTGGTCAGGAACGCAGCACAGAAAACAGTGGCCAGCAATGGATAGCAGGATCCTGGGTGTTTGGGTCTGACAGAGGCTTCACAAATTAAACATGATTCTAGCACTGGTGTCAGCAAATACCAGCACACCTGCTAGATGTTACAATGGTAAGTGGCACTCCGAAGGCTGAGAACAGTTACCAGCTAGGATATGTAAGTTGCAGACTTAAATGTAGGCCTCAATATTTCATAATTAAAAGAAGATTTTGTTTATTTGTTCAATTACAGTAGGCAAACAATACCAATACGCCTAAACCAACCAATTTACTCTGTGACGGATTTAGGGGGGGGGGGGGGGGGGGGCACCAAGGCACGTGCCCCCCCTGTCATTTTTTTTTTTTACTGTGCAGTCAAATAATGTCCGCACACCCGCCCGAATCAATTATGAGGCTGCTGGATGTCAGTCAGCCACTGTAATCCCTTCCTGTCAGCTGGTCCACCTTCCTGCATGATTGGAGGTGGAGCTTCCAGATTCAAACCCGCCGATGCCGCTAAGGGACAGCTCACCGCCAGCCCACCCACACACACAGCGCACTGCCGCCGGGGGTCCAGGACAGCACACCGCCGCCGCCGCTGAAGGACAGCGCACCGCCAGCCCCCTCACACACAGCGCACTGCCGCCGGGGGTCCGGGACAGCGCACCGCCACCGCCGCTAAGGGACAGCGCACCGCCAGCCCACCCACTCACAGCACACTGCCACTGGGGGTCCGGGACAGCGCACCACCGCCAACAAGGGACAGCGCACCGCCAGCCCCTGGAGTTACACCGCCATCCGCCGCTGAGGGTCCCAGCCAGGGCAGACACCAAAAGAAGATGCACGCTGCGCAGGTGCTGCGGACCGGATGCCCAGGCCAAGAAGAATCCTGGCCCTGCATTCTGCACTGGTTGTCAGTGTGTGTCTGGCAGGTACATGCAGTCAGGGGAGGCAGTGCCTCCCCTGCCATTAATGAGCCATTAATGATTAAAATAATATAAAGAAAATACTTATGACACATGTTCTGTGTCATAAGTAATCTCTTTATATTATACTATGCATTTTAAAACTTTTAATCACCTTGGGAGGCACTATTAGCAGTGGGGGGGGGGGGCAGCGGCGGGACCCGGCGCTGCAGTAGAGCCGCAACTACAGGAGTGCGGCGTGTGGGCAGCGGGACCCATTGTTAGAGCTGCCTACAGCAGCGGCAGCTCCGGAGATAACAGGAGCACCAGAGCTGGGGACAGCGCGCTGCGGCACCGGGCATTGCTGGTGCCTGACCACCCAGGCGAGGGGGCGGGGGGGGGGGGGGGAGTGTCTGGCCAGCTCACCCCCAGATCACTTGGACTGCAGCTCACCCCCAGATGATCTGGGGGTGAGCTGCAGTCCAAGTGATCTGGGGGTGAGCTGCAGTCCAAGTGCTCTGGGGGTGAGCTGCAGTCCAAGTGATCTGGGCAACATCACTTGGACTGCAGCTCACCCCCAGATCACTTGGACTGCAGGGACAGGGAAAAATAAAAAAAATAAAATGTAAAAAAAAGATATATTTGTATCACAGCTGCCCGCCGCCCACTGCTGACCAGCGCTCACTGCCGCACGCTGCACCGCCACTGAAAGCTGACCACAGCAGACAACAACTGGCGGTGGTCAGAGGGACATCAACGCCGCAGCAACAAAGGACAGCTTAGTACTGCCGCATTCCCCGCAGACCATGGGCTCATCTGCCATCGACAACCACCATCCCTTCTGCACCTCCGCTGCACATATCAGGTAATGTTCCCCTGCTTCCCTATGTCCCTGCTGTCACTCTCTCAGTCCCTGCTGTCACTCTCTCAGTCCCTGCTGTCACTCTCTCTCCCTGTCCCTGAATTGTGGGTCACACCGTGTGCTATAATGTGAATTTCGGGTCATACCGTGTGCTGTAATGTGAATTTCGGCTCATACCGTGTGCTGTAATGTGAATTTCGGCTCATACCGTGTGCTGTAATGTGAATTTTGGTTCATACCGTGTGGTAAAATATGAATTTCGGCTCATACCGTGTGCTGTACTGTGAATTTCGGCTCATACCATGTGCTGTAATGTGAATTTTGGCTTATACTGTGTGGTATCAGGTGAAAGGGGCGCCAGTACTAGATAGTATAAGGGGTCCTACTACACTGAAGGACACCCCCCTGTTTCAGTGGCCACATCCCCTTTTCCGGAGGTGCGCGCATAAGTGCAACCTTCACTTTTCCATACCCCCCACTTAAAAATTTCCACTTCGACCACTGTGTGTATGTATATATATATATATATATATATATATATATATATGTATAGAGATTTCAAGGAGAACTGGCACTCACCCCAAAATTGTTGCTCCGGTGCCCTCTGGTATAATAAGTATAGGCAGACAGTGGAAACATGCAGCGGCACTCAGAGACTGATTCCAAAAAGTATTAAAGTGCAAAAATAGACATTTTAATCCATGTAAACAGCAACACAAAGGTGAACCAACGTTTCGGGGCGCTGACGCCCCTTTGTCAAGGTGATACAAGTGCTTACTACAATTTCATACCTTTAAATAGGCCAGAAGACCCGCGAACGGGACACACGCCACGGAAGGAAGGTGAGGGCGAAAACCGCTCCGTGCACTTCCGGGTGTGGTGACGTCAGCACGCTCCTACGTAGGAGTCCGTCTCTTCCTGGATACCCGCAGTTTACTCGGTCACTAAGGAAGCCGGCGCTGTGGTAACCAAGGGAGGGATAGACGTAGGTGCACTGACAAAAAACAAATGTGAAATTAAGCTATAATAAAAATATGAGTACTTGACAACAAATATATATATACATAAAATTAACTGTGAATTATGTTTAAAATTTACATAAACTAAAGAAAACAACATATACAGGATTGGGAGACACAGGCTGGATGTAACCTACAAAAAACGGGATGTTAATGTTAATATATTTCTTGCAGCTGTAACTAGGAAAAAAATCTTCCTCTAAAAAATTAATAATTTATATTTTGCTGCAAGGCAATTAATTTCAGTTACATGCAAAAAAATGAAATGAAACCTTGTTAGCATAACTCCGCCCTTTCAATTTTGAAATACACTCCAGGCTATTTTGTCATTAAGACCTTTTGGTCTGATGGTATCTAGGGTGTAAATCCATCTAGCCTCAAGGCGTAAAAGCTGTCCTCCACGGTCGCCTCCACGTAAAGATTTGGGGATGTGGTCAATGATCTGAAAATTCAGGTCATGAAGCGTATGTTGACATTCAGCGTAATGTTTGGCGACCGGTTGGTCAGAAGCCTTCCCTGTGATAGCATATTTGATGGCGGATCTGTGCATGGCAAAACGTTCTCGTGCGGTACGGACAGTCTTGCCTACGTACTGTAGCTTACAAGGGCACGTGATTAAATATACAATGTGGGTAGTGGTGCACGTAATGACATGCCTGATGTTGAAAGATTTTCCTGTAGAGGTAGATAAAAAAGATGGCCCAGGTTGAATATTAACACATGTCTTGCACCCAAGACACCTGTAACATCCTGGGAGCTTGGTCATAAAGTTTGTAACGGGCTGTTCCCCAAAACCCGTTATATCTGAGTGTACCACATAGTCCTTTATACTTCTACTTTTCTTGAAACATGTAAGGGGTCTCTTATTTTTAAATACCGGTAACTTCTTATCAGTGGATATGATAGGCCACATTGCATTCACGGCTCGTGGTATCACAGGGCTGGCGGTGGTATATTTCGTAACTAATGGTACCAAGTCCCCTTGTTTCTTAGGTTTTTGCTGTAGCAGTTCTTGTCGTGGAATAGCTGCAACTTCTACCTTATGTTTGGAAAGCTCGTTAATGTCGTAACCTCTGGCAGTAAAGCGGTCAACTACTGTAGACAAGGCCTGTTCCAATTTAGATGGATCACTGGTTATTCTTGCGGCTCTTATTAATTGAGACCTTGGTAGACCTTTTTTCAAGGCTCTAGGATGGTGGCTATTAGCTCGCAGTAAGGTGTTTTTATCGGTAGGCTTGTAAAAAATGTCCGTAGTAATATAACCGTTAACGATAGAAATCTGCACATCTAGATAATTAAGAGTGTGTGCATTACTTTCTGCCGTTATCTTAATTGGGGATTGACGATTGTTAATTGTGCTAACCAGTTGTTCGAAAAGCAACTGTCCCCCTGTCCATAGGATGAACACGTCATCGATGTAACGTGAGTAATGTAAAATGTGATCTCGAATGTGTCAGGAATCGACTTACCAGGCTGACATCCGTCCGCCGCTGCGGACTCCGTCCTGGCTCCCTGCGGTCACCGGTCGCCTATGCCCCTGCCATGGGTCATCATCTGGATCCTGGGGGCACTGCTGAGACAGCAGGCGTGTAGCGCGCCGCGTCCCCGCTGGGCCGCGGCGTGGGCGCCGCCATGACAGTCTGCAATAGCCAGTATGCTGCGGCCAATCCGGTGCGTGGCCGCACCCACCTTTCCTGCACTCATCCAATCCCTGCGTACCATGGGGTATATAGGAGGCTACAGGTACAGCTCACAGGGATCCTGGACTTTGTGTTTATCTGCGACCTACATGAAAGGATCGGTTCCTGTCTCTCCTGAGTTCCTGGTTCTCTGCTAAGAACATTATACTCCTGGTTACTCTGCATTCTCCCGTGGAACTTCAAGGCTCAGCAATACCTGCAACCTGCATAAGGCTTCACACTCATCACCACCTTGTGTGCTTCAGCCTGCAGTTGAAGACAAACTCCAGGTGCGTTCATTTCCTCCACCTGTGACACAGCTTGCTGCTGCCAGTGCCCATCACCTGCACTGTGAGTCGGTCTCCTGCTTATGCTCAGGTTTGCCATATCATCTACTGCCTAGTTTCCCGTTTTAACCCTGCACTGGTTTCCAAGCCAGAACCATTCCATAAGACATTCTGCTCTTCTGATTTATATTCTGGATATTATTTCTCAAATTCATTTATCATTCATTTGCCATAGACTTTCAGATTCATTACTGAGTGATTGACTTTTTTCACCTGTTATTATTATTTCTGCTGCAATAACTGTTATACATCTGCCTAATAAAAATACCTTTGCGCTCATGCGCAGGAACGTTATTCAACCTCCTCGTTTCCTTCCTTCCACCTCCACTGACCCACTAGCGCCCCCTCCGGGGACACAGACCGAACACAATCTGACAGTAAGTCCAGGATCGATGGACTCGGATGGTGGACGGAGTGTGGGGTCAGAGGCCTTGCAAGATCTGGTCTCCCGTCTGGATGGTCAAGAGGTTGCGCAGCAGCAGATGCTTCACTTTCTACAAGGGATGTCCTCCCGATTGGATACACTGCAGCAATCCCTGCCCAGTGTACTTTCACCTACTGTTCCAGTTACTCCAGCACCTGCCAGTGCTGTAAATTCTTCTACGTCGGCTGCATCAGTTCCAGTATCACGCCTGCACCTGCCCGTGCCGAGCAAATATGATGGCAGTCCTAAACTATGTCGCGGCTTTCTCAATCAGTGTGAAATACAGTTTGAGTTATTGCCACATAACTTTCCCACACCAAGGTCCAAGGTTGCCTACATCATTTCCTTACTCTCTGGTTCTGCTCTGAGTTGGGTGTCTCCTCTGTGGGAACGTGCTGACCCTCTGATCAACAACTACTCAGACTTCGTGTCAACCTTTAGACGGATCTTTGACGAACCTGGTCGAGCAACATCAGCTTCGGCAGACCTGATCCAACTTCGTCAAGGTAACCGAAGCATGGGACAATATGTCATCCAGTTCCAGACGTTGGCTGCAGAGATCCAGTGGAACAACCAAGCTCTGGTAGCAGCCTTCTGGCACGGACTTTCGGATCGGATCAAGGACGAATTGACAACCCGTGACATTCCTGTTCAACTGCCTGATTTGATCTCCCTATGTATTAAGCTGGACTCTCGCATCCGCGAACGCAATAATGAACGCGCTCGGAGTGAGTCTCGCAGACCAAGGTACATACCTCCTGTACAGTTCCAGTCTCCCTCTTCTGACGAGCCTATGCAGATTAATAGGTCCCGCCTATCTCCTGAAGAGCGGGCAAGAAGAATACGGGAGAGGCTCTGCCTGTACTGTGCTGCTGCGGGTCATCAAATTAACTCCTGCACGATGCGTTCGGGAAACGCCAGATCCTGACTTGTAAGGGAGGAGTCAAGTTAGGATCTCTCAGTCAAGCTCCTTCCCAACAAGACCTCATTCTTCCAGTGACGCTAGAAACCTCCGTTGGGCTCCAGTCTGCGTCAGCATTAGTGGACTGCGGTGCTGCAGGAAATTTTATCACCCAAGCTGCCGTAAATAAATTTCGTCTGTCTACCTGTGAACTTTCTTGTCCTGTATACATTACTGCTGTGGATGGTAGTAGAATCTCTAAGGGGAACATTTCACATCAAACTACCCCAGTGGTTCTGGGAGTTGGATTTCTTCATTCAGAACTGATCAAGTTCCTGGTCATCCCTCAGGCCACCCAGGAGATTGTCTTGGGCATGCCTTGGCTCCAGCTACATAACCCACAGTTCAACTGGACAACGTTGCAGCTTACCTCATGGGGTTCACATTGTCACCAATCCTGCTTAGCCCAAGTGTGTCCCATTAAATCAACCGAAGTAAAGTCACAGCTAAGTCTTCCAGCAGTTTATCAAGACTTCGCAGACGTCTTCTGTGAAAAGGCTGCTGATATTCTGCCGCCCCATAGGGAATGGGATTGTCCCATCGATCTCCTTCCTGGCAAGAAGCCACCTAGGGGGCGCACCTACCCTTTATCTGTTCCTGAAACAGAGGCGATGAGTAATTACATCAGAGAGAATCTCCAGAAAGGATTCATCCGTCCGTCATCATCACCCGCTGGTGCAGGTTTCTTCTTTGTCAAAAAGAAGGATGGAGGACTGCGTCCATGCATTGACTATCGGGGTCTCAATGACATTACCATCAAGAATAGTTATCCTTTACCACTCATTACCGAACTTTTTGATAGAGTTAAGGGGGCCCGCATTTTCACCAAGTTAGATCTCCGCGGTGCCTATAATCTCATCAGAATCCGGAGTGGTGACGAGTGGAAAACAGCTTTCAACACTCGAGATGGCCATTATGAATACCTGGTAATGCCATTTGGGTTGAGTAATGCTCCAGCGGTATTCCAACACTTTGTGAATTAAATTTTTCGAGATGTGCTGTATAAATACCTCGTTGTCTACCTAGATGATATTCTTATCTTTTCTCAAGACCTTCCATCTCATCGCCTACAAGTCTGTGAAGTTCTCCGACGTCTTCGTGAGAATCGTCTCTACGGGAAACTATCTAAATGCACCTTTGAAGTTCCCTCTATACCCTTTCTGGGTTATATAATCTCCGGATCGGATCTTCAGATGGACCCGACGAAATTGGAAGCCATTGCCAACTGGTCCATTCCAACTTCCCTCAAAGCTATCCAGCGGTTCCTGGGTTTCGCCAACTACTATAGAAAATTTATTCGAGGATTCTCCACTCTCATCGCTCCTATTACCAACCTGACTCGGAAAGGGGCAGATCATTCCAACTGGTCAGAAGAAGCCTTGGCAGCCTTCCGGAAAATCAAGCTAGCCTTTATGTCTGCTCCAGTGCTGTCACAGCCAGATGTCGACAGACCATTCGAGTTGGAGGTAGACGCCTCTACAGTTGGGGTAGGTGCTGTTCTCTCCCAGAAGGGATCTGATGGGAAAGTCCACCCGTGTGGATTCTATTCTCGCAAGTTTCTTCCTGCAGAAGCTAACTACTCCGTGGGAGATCAAGAGTTACTGGCAATCAAGCTGGCTCTCGAGGAATGGAGATATCTCCTAGAAGGGGCCAAACATCCGTTTAACATCTTCACGGATCATAAGAACTTGCTTTATTTAAAAGCAGCCCAGTGCCTTAACCCTCGCCAGTCCAGGTGGGCTATGTTTTTCTCACGTTTTAATTTTAAGCTTCATTTCCGCCCAGGTTCACAGAATGTGAAAGCCGATGCATTATCCCGATCCATGGAATCTGAAGAAGGAACATCTGACTCTGTGCCACATTCCATCCTGAGTCCCGTGGTTTTCGCTGCCTCTCAAGTCTCCCCAGCTCCTCCTCCTGGTAAGACTTTTGTTTCCTCAGAGCTCCGTCCCAAGTTGCTATCTTGGGCCCATCAGTCCAAGTTCACTGGTCATCCTGGTGTCCTGAAGACATTCAAGTTCCTTTCCGCATCATATTGGTGGCCAAAGATGAAAATGGACATCCAGGATTTTGTGGCATCCTGTCCTAAATGTGTGCAGCACAAGACTCCTCGTCAGTCACCAGCAGGTCAGTTACAACCCTTGTCTGTCCCTAGTCGTCCTTGGTCTCATCTGTCCATGGATTTTATCACTGACCTTCCATCTTTTCAGGGACATAATACCATTTGGGTTGTAGTGGACAGATTCACCAAGATGGCTCATTTCGTTCCCCTCCAGGGTCTCCCTTCTGCCCCGAAACTTGCCCAAATCTTCATACAGGAGATTTTCCGCTTACATGGTTTACCCTCTGAAATAATATCTGATCGGGGGGTACAGTTTGTAGCGAGGTTTTGGAGGGCCCTCTGTTCTGCCATGCAGGTAAAATTGAAATTCTCGTCATCATACCATCCTCAGACGAATGGGCAGACAGAGAGAGTCAATCAAGAACTTGAGACTTTTTTAAGGTTATATGTGTCATCTTCCCAGGATGATTGGTTCAATCTGCTCCCGTGGGCCGAGTTTGCCCATAACTTTCGATATCATACTGCCACTGATACGACACCATTCTTTGCAGTTTATGGGCAACATCCCCGTGTACCTGAATTCCAAGAGCTTCCTCATATGGATGTTCCAGCTGCCACTTCTGCACTAACTCAGTTTTCAACCATTTGGAAAAAGATTCACGTTTCCCTCAAAAAAGCCTCCAGTCGATATAAGATCTTTGCCGACCGCAAGAGACGTGCGGTTCCCTATTTGAAACCTGGGGATCGAGTTTGGTTATCAACCCGCAACCTTCGTCTCAGGGTTCCTTCCATGAAGTTTGCACCACGCTTCATTGGTCCTTACCCTATTGAGAGTGTCATCAACCCAGTGGCTTACAAGTTGAAATTACCATCTTCACTTCGTATACCTAATGCCTTTCACATTTCTCTCCTCAGACCTTTAGTTCTAAACCGCTTTCAGAATACTCTTCCAGCAGGTCCCAAGATCCGAACTCAGCGGGGCGTGGAATTTGAGATCAACAAGATTCTGGACTCCCGTTGCCGGTATGGACGTCTCCAGTACCTGGTCGATTGGTGCGGTTATGGCCCAGAGGAGAGAAGCTGGGTGAATTCATCTGATGTCCATGCTCCTAGGTTGGTCCGTGTTTTCCACAGCACTCATCCCTCCAAACCACGTGGGTGTTCGGTGTCCACCCCTAAAGGAGGGGGTACTGTCAGGAATCGACTTACCAGGCTGACATCCGTCCGCCGCTGCGGACTCCGTCCTGGCTCCCTGCGGTCACCGGTCGCCTATGCCCCTGCCATGGGTCATCATCTGGATCCTGGGGGCACTGCTGAGACAGCAGGCGTGTAGCGCGCCGCGTCCCCGCTGGGCCGCGGCGTGGGCGCCGCCATGACAGTCTGCAATAGCCAGTATGCTGCGGCCAATCCGGTGCGTGGCCGCACCCACCTTTCCTGCACTCATCCAATCCCTGCGTACCATGGGGTATATAGGAGGCTACAGGTACAGCTCACAGGGATCCTGGACTTTGTGTCTATCTGCGACCTACATGAAAGGATCGGTTCCTGTCTCTCCTGAGTTCCTGGTTCTCTGCTAAGAACATTATACTCCTGGTTACTCTGCATTCTCCCGTGGAACTTCAAGGCTCAGCAATACCTGCAACCTGCATAAGGCTTCACACTCATCACCACCTTGTGTGCTTCAGCCTGCAGTTGAAGACAAACTCCAGGTGCGTTCATTTCCTCCACCTGTGACACAGCTTGCTGCTGCCAGTGCCCATCACCTGCACTGTGAGTCGGTCTCCTGCTTATGCTCAGGTTTGCCATATCATCTACTGCCTAGTTTCCCGTTTTAACCCTGCACTGGTTTCCAAGCCAGAACCATTCCATAAGACATTCTGCTCTTCTGATTTATATTCTGGATATTATTTCTCAAATTCATTTATCATTCATTTGCCATAGACTTTCAGATTCATTACTGAGTGATTGACTTTTTTCACCTGTTATTATTATTTCTGCTGCAATAACTGTTATACATCTGCCTAATAAAAATACCTTTGCGCTCATGCGCAGGAACGTTATTCAACCTCCTCGTTTCCTTCCTTCCACCTCCACTGACCCACTAGCGCCCCCTCCGGGGACACAGACCGAACACAATCTGACAGAATGGAAGCATCAGCAAAGAACATAGCTTGTTCCTCTTGCATCATGTACACATTGGCAAAGGAAGGGGAGACGTTGCTTCCCATGGCACACCCACTGGTTTGGCAAAAATACTTCCCATCAAACAGAAAGTAGTTCCTAGTCAAGGTAAGTTCCAACAGCTTGAGAAATAAATCTATGTTGATGGTAGTCAGATTTTCTTAAATGAGGAACTGTCTCATGGCTGCCAAGCCCTGGATGTGAGGGATGCATGTGAATAAGCTGCAGATATCAATGGTACAGATCAAAGTACCTTCGGGTATGTTAGAAAGACCTGCTAGACGATTCAAAAAAGAAGTAGTGTCCTTTATAAAATTAGGCTGTTTCAAGATGAGTGGTTGGAGTATGCTGTCCAGAAATACGGATACAGGTTGATACAGTGATTGATGAGCAGAGATTATGGGTCTGCCGGGGGATGAGTGGAATTTTTATGTATTTTTAGGTACGGTAAACAAAATTGGGACCTTGGGATGTTCTTGTTTTAAAGCCCGACATAATTTTTCAGAGATGAGGGAAGATTTACATGCTTGGTCCAAGATCTTGTCCACCTCCTGTTTGTATTTAAGTGTAGGATCAGAAGGTAGGCTCTTGTAGACAGATACAACACTTAATTGTTTATATATTTCTGCCTTATAATCGGCCAAATTCAATACCACAATCCCGCCCCCCTTATCGGCGGGGCGGATAACGATATCTTGGTAAGATCCGAGTTGTTTCAAAGCTTTAAACTCAGACCTAGAGAGATTGTGATGTAACTCTTGTGAAGCAGCCGTGTATTTAGTGACCGAGTCATCTAAAAGCCTGGTAAAGGTTTTAATTGACGCGTTGCTGGATTGAGGATCAAATGTAGAAACATGTCTGCTGTTGATGAATTCTTGATGTGGATCAGTGGGTGTGACCGGGTGATGTTCCTGAAAATACTCCTGTAACCTCAGCTTGCGGGAAAAGTGATGTAGCTCTGCTTGCCACGTAAGGCCATCAAATTTACTGGTGGGAATAAAGGATAGGCCATTATTAAGTAGTTTAATTTCTGTTCCCGTAAGAGTGCGGTCAGAGAGATTGAAAATCAAACTTTCCTTCTTGTGGAGGTGTTTCTGGATCCTGCGGTTCTGTTTGCCCCTGCGGGTGGACGGCCTCTTGTTTTGGTGGTTTCTGCCACCATGGAAGGGGTCCCTAAAGGGACAGCCGCAGGGTCTGTGGGTCCGTCGGAATCAGCCACGTTGAATTCATTATCGCTGTTAGAAGTAGCGTAGTCACCATTGCGTGACTCTCCTCGTTTGCGCCAAGTGTATTTGGATCTCTGATTGTAGGGCCGGTGGTTCCCAGGTTCCCCTCCGGCCATCCATCTGTATACTCTGTTCAATTCATAGTCCTCTCGGACAGTGGCGCATTTATTGCGTTTGAATCTGACCAGCTCTTTGCGGTAATTCTCACACTGTGTTTTTAATTTCTGGACCAAAGCTTGGTTAGCTTCCATTGATAAAGTGTCTCTGTGCTCCTGTTCCAGATCGTGAATTTTCTCTCTGGTTATTTTCAATTCCCTCCCCGACTCTTCTACCACCAACAAAATTAAATCAAAACTGCATTTGTTTAGTATGGCCATCCATTTATTGCAAAATTCCGGATTAAAGCGGCCTATGGTAGGCACATTGCGGATTCTAAATCCGCGCGGAATCATTTTTTCACGAAAATAATCAGACAATGAGATGCCGTGCATTAGATAATAAGTCTCACGTCGCTTTAGTTTAATTAGCTGATGGTAAATGTCCTCCATACTTAGTTGTTTTTCAGAGTCCGCTAAATCTTCTGTAAATAAGACTCGTTCAGCATCAGTTTCACTGAAGCTGAAACTATTAATTGGGCTAGGAGATACATTAGTATTGCTTGTAGATGCCCCTTGCGACATGATGAACCAGACGATGTTCAATACAAATGCAAAAAATGTAAGAAAAAACAAATGGTGGATAGTACGTCGGGGGAGG
Source organism: Pseudophryne corroboree (assembly GCF_028390025.1). Taxonomy (NCBI): domain Eukaryota; kingdom Metazoa; phylum Chordata; class Amphibia; order Anura; family Myobatrachidae; genus Pseudophryne; species Pseudophryne corroboree. Next base: position 143,347,056 of record NC_086449.1, read on the forward strand.
GAATCAATAAGAATAAAGTGCAGCGTGATTCTCTACAGTAAAGTGCCAAGTATCCGAAAAAAGTGTCTGTGCAATCAAAGTGCTAAGTGCTAAAGAGATAAAACTTCACCTGGCAAAAATTTTAAAGGTAACGTTGACAACAGAGTAAATTCCAATGGGTATGATTCCAATATTTAGAACAGTCAATGGTTAAATGGTGGGGGTGCCTCGGTCCAGAGTTATTGATCAAAACATCAAAAACGGAATAGATTTCAAGGAGAACTGGCACTCACCCCAAAATTGTTGCTCCGGTGCCCTCTGGTATAATAAGTATAGGCAGACAGTGGAAACATGCAGCGGCACTCAGAGACTGATTCCAAAAAGTATTAAAGTGCAAAAATAGACATTTTAATCCATGTAAACAGCAACACAAAGGTGAACCAACGTTTCGGGGCGCTGACGCCCCTTTGTCAAGGTGATACAAGTGCTTACTACAATTTCATACCTTTAAATAGGCCAGAAGACCCGCGAACGGGACACACGCCACGGAAGGAAGGTGAGGGCGAAAACCGCTCTGTGCACTTCCGGGTGTGGTGACGTCAGCACGCTCCTACGTAGGAGTCCGTCTCTTCCTGGATACCCGCAGTTTACTCGGTCACCAAGGAAGCCGGCGCTGTGGTAACCAAGGGAGGGATAGACGTAGGTGCACTGACAAAAAACAAATGTGAAATTAAGCTATAATAAAAATATGAGTACTTGACAACAAATATATATATACATAAAATTAACTGTGAATTATGTTTAAAATTTACATAAACTAAAGAAAACAACATATACAGGATTGGGAGACACAGGCTGGATGTAACCTACAAAAAACGGGATGTTAATGTTAATATATTTCTTGCAGCTGTAACTAGGAAAAAAATATTCCTCTAAAAAATTAATAATTTATATTTTGCTGCAAGGCAATTAATTTCAGTTACATGCAAAAAAATGAAATGAAACCTTGTTAGCATAACTCCGCCCTTTCAATTTTGAAATACACTCCAGGCTATTTTGTCATTAAGACCTTTTGGTCTGATGGTATCTAGGGTGTAAATCCATCTAGCCTCAAGGCGTAAAAGCTGTCCTCCACGGTTGCCTCCACGTAAAGATTTGGGGATGTGGTCAATGATCTGAAAATTCAGGTCATGAAGCGTATGTTGACATTCAGCGTAATGTTTGGCGACCGGTTGGTCAGAAGCCTTCCCTGTGATAGCATATTTGATGGCGGATCTGTGCATGGCAAAACGTTCTCGTGCGGTACGGACAGTCTTGCCTACGTACTGTAGCTTACAAGGGCACGTGATTAAATAGTATCCAGGAAGAGACGGACTCCTACGTAGGAGCGTGCTGACGTCACCACACCCGGAAGTGCACGGAGCGGTTTTCGCCCTCACCTTCCTTCCGTGGCGTGTGTCCCGTTCGCGGGTCTTCTGGCCTATTTAAAGGTATGAAATTGTAGTAAGCACTTGTATCACCTTGACAAAGGGGCGTCAGCGCCCCGAAACGTTGGTTCACCTTTGTGTTGCTGTTTACATGGATTAAAATGTCTATTTTTGCACTTTAATACTTTTTGGAATCAGTCTCTGAGTGCCGCTGCATGTTTCCACTGTCTGCCTATATATATATATATATATATATATATATATATATATATATATATATAATATTACAAAGGTACCAGCTCTCCCATAACCAACTTCAGTATTGCGCCGGGTGCCCGTGCTGTATAAAGTAATACACTGTTCCACAAAGGCACAGCACTCCAGACGACTTGTATAAACAAATGACAGACGGCAATTTGATCAGCAACGTTTCAATGTATTGTACATTGTCCTCAGGCTTACAATCAAACACAAAACATACTTACATAAATAGAGACCTCACCAGGTGTGAAACGCCGTTGATCCGGAAACGGGACAGGAAACCCGCCCAGCGGCGTGTCAGTCAATAATGACGTCATCCATGTGCTCACCCATCACCATGACAACCACATACACTACTCAAGGATACAACTGGCTATGTAAGTATGTTTTGTGTTTGATTGTAAGCCTGAGGACAATGGCCCTCATTCCGAGTTGTTCGCTCGGAGTTTTTCATCGCATCGCAGTGTGAATTCTCTTAGTGCGCATGCGCAATGTTCGCACTGCGACTGCGCCAAGTAACTTTACTATGAAGAAAGTAAGTTTACTCACGGCATTTTCATCGCTCCGACGTTCGCATTGTGATTGACAGGAAGTGGGTGTTACTGGGCGGATGCACGGCGTTTTAGGGGCGTGTGGCTGGAAACGCTACCGTTTCCGGAAAAAACGCAGGAGTGGCCGGAGAAACGGTGGGAGTGCCTGGGCGAACGCTGGGTGTGTTTATGACGTCAGCCAGGAACGAAAAGCACTGAACTGATCGCACAGGCAGAGTAAGTCTGAAGCTACTCAGAAACTGCTAACTCGTTTGTAATCGCAATATTGCGCGTACGTCGGTCGCAATTTTAAGAAGCTAAGATTCACTCCCAGTAGGCGGCGGCTTAGCGTGTGTAACTCTGCTACATTCGCCTTGCGAGCGAACAACTCGGAATGAGGGCCAATGTACAATACATTGAAACGTTGCTGATCAAATTGCCGTCTGTCATTTGTTTATACAAGTCGTCTGGAGTGCTGTGCCTTTGTGGAAGAGTATATATATAATATAATATAATATAATATAACATAATATAATATATTTATATAAAAAATCTCAGTGCCTCCCCAGCCAGGGACCTTACCGCACGTCACTGGTGTCTGGTGAGTGTCTCAGTGTTTTACTGGGTGACTACATAAGCTCCTTCTCGGGTTCACTGAATGAAACTCGTATTTATCTTTGTGGGCAGAAATATAACTGAACCTCAAAATAATGTAACTAGCAATAGGCCCTGATTTTGTTGCAATTGATACAGCTTACTGTTTATTGCAAGTTATGTAATCTGGGTAGAGGACCTTGCTGTGTATAATCCATAATTAGTCAGGAGCACACATTAAAGAATTATGAGCATTTGTTGGGTGGTATTCTACAGTTGCATGGCTACTTTTGGGACTCTTGTTTACTGCCTGCCCAGACCTTGGTTTTGGAGATGTGACTATGTTTTGAGACCCTGATCTATTGCATTATTGCCTGCGTGTTCCTGACCTCTGCTTTGGACTTGACACTCCTTATGTTTTTTGATTTACGCTACCTCTGTGTAAAGGGCCCCACACACTACTGTGACATGTCCCTCTGACATGTCGCAGGCAATCACCCCGGCAGACTCCCAGTAGGGGGGGGGGGGTGCAGGATCGGCCAAGATACATCGTATGCTGTCCTTTTGCATATGATGTATCTTGGGCGATCCTGGACGATCCCAGCCACGCCTGCGGGGTCGGACCAGATTGAATGTGCAGCACATTCAATCTGGAGGATCTGATCTGATGCTCACGGGAACGCGCATCAGATCGGATTGGAAACGCCTCCAAAATGCCCGATTTCATCCGATATATTGGGCCGTATGCCCGAAATCGGATGAAATCGGGTTTTATCGTCCTAGTGTATGGGTCCCTTTAGACTTTGCTGTACACATGGATAGTGACTGTTTCTTTGCTGTTACCCCTCACACAATTGGACACACCCACTGAAACTTGGTCACACCTACTCCAATTCTAACTCCACCCCTCCTTGATAGCCCAACCACTTATGGTGCCCCCCCTGTAATTTTTTTCTGGATCCGCCCCTGAATTTACCTATAAGACTGATCTGTGTACTGTATGTGTATCTGCCACCAACTCTTTGACCATACCTCCCAACATTAACAAGCCCCAACTCTGGAATGTTTTATGCCCCGAAGGCCCAAAAAGGGTCGTGACCTTGAGGAAAGGGGGTATAGCTTCACGGGAATGCTGCAATCGCGAGCACGCCCCATTTTCGTCACTGTGGTGGCATGCCCAGCGCCTCCAGCCTCCGTGTCTCTCTTGAATAGACACTGTGCACATGTGCACAGTAACTATTCACCACAGAGCAACAGGTGACAGGGAGCCTCCCAACTGCCCCCACCACGGGTCACTGTGGCCCGTGCGTGGGACAGCGGGGCAGTCCCAGAAAAATGGGACTGTCCAGCAGAAATCGGGAAAGTTGTGAGGTATGCTTTGACCCTACCGCTCTCACTACGTTTCCCACTCTCACCTGTTCTTTTCTTGGTGCGAATGCAGTCTCGTCGTCCTTTGCATCATTTGCCATAGTAATGTCTATGACACTGCGCTGAAGCCGCTACAAAGCCCTTCCTTGGTGCACAACCGTGAGTTGGAATGCACAAGGACTGAGATGCTCACTCTCCATCTGGTGCATCTCAGGACACCGTAACGCAGGTGTCCTAACTTAAGGCGAGCTCAGGGAGGACAGAAACCTCCTATGGAGCATCAAAACTTGCACCAGCCACATGGCAAGTGCAGTTGCTTGGTTTGAGAATGGCAATGCATGTGAACGCATGTTCAACGTCTCTATGCAACCGATTTCAGCAACACTTGCATAAGACACAACATCTTTGTGTCTTTTTAGACAGCCACCTGTTGACTCCCCGTCATCATCCAGAAGTGCCCCTTCCATTTTTGCCACCGTGTGTCTAAATTTGTGCTCAGACTCTATAGGAACAAAATTGCATGTGCAGTGCAATTTAGACACGAGTGCAGACAAAAAATATTGCTCCACTGTGTCTAACTCAGAATTAGGCCACATAATGACACTATATACACTATATTTTTCAATAAGTCAAGTCATGTCCCTGAAACAGTATTATTATTATTATTATTATTATTTTTATTTAGCTCAGTTTTGCAGTTAATAGATGTCCAGCAGCTGTATCCTTCCAACAAAATTGCTGACCCAGTACTGGAGAACCCTGTATCTTGTTCACTTGGAATTGCATAGACATACAGATATCTAAACATTGATTTGTACACTTCTACCTGTAGCGCATGGTCTGGTGAATGCATGCTGTGCCCTCCCAAAGGTGCTTCCTTTGTGATAATTAGTGATGATTCAACCAATTAACCACTTTAAAGTGGTTTTATATAGATGTTACAGTTGACCATCTGGACACTCCATGTCCATATGTGTGTATGGTTGCTTCACCAAAGCATTCACTGCCAGTCGCAGCCGACGCCAGACTTCATTGACATTGCATGAGACTGAGGCCCATAGTCAGAGCCAGATTAAGATCTCATGGGGCTCTAGGCAAGATACTGGTTTGAGACCCCAAAACCCATCTGTTCACACAATGAATACCTAGACAAACTGGAGGTGAAGGCAAAGCTTAACCCCCCCACCCCCACACTACTACCACCAACTACAGAATACAAAACGTAAACCATTACAAAGCAAACTAATACATAAAGTACATTTCCATCAGTGTGCCATGGCAAACCTATCCTATGTGCAAGTTATACACACCCGGAAGATTTTTGTGACCACATATAATGATGAGAAAATTTGTGTGACTGCCATACAATAATTACAGCATTACTGTGATCACCATGCTATAGAGAGCATGTTTGTGCAGAGCCGTCCCTAACCAATATGATGCCCTAGGCAAGATTTTGGCTGGTGCCCCCTAGCACCACCGCTGGTTCCGCCTCTGACCTTGCACTTCTTTCCCAGCACCATCACCCCTCATCCATTGCAGTCCTTATTTTGGTGTTTGTACCCCCTATATTTTAAATAGGAACAGTTCGCACATTTGGCGCACAGCCCAAAAAGGAGTGTATTTTTGCTGGCAAGGGGCATGGCCACACAATAGAAACCCCAATTCCAATTACGCCACACAGTACTGCACTTTATTCACATTTGATCATGCGATAGTGTCCATAATTCATATTACATCCCACAGTAGTATCACTATACCTTATAAACGTTACTCCTCACAGTAGAGCCCCTTATTCACATTACATCACACTGAATTGCTCCTTATTTACATTTCACCACACCCTATTGCTCTTTATTCACATTAGACGACACAGTAGTGCCCTTTCTATACGCAATGCCACATAGTAGAGCACTTTAAACACATAATGCCACACAGTAATGCCCCTAACACATATGAGACACATTATTAATGTCCTTATAAACATACAGTAATGTGCCTTACACATTATGACAAAATTTATTAATGCCCTTTTACACATAATGTCCCTTACACATACGCCGCACATTATTAATGCCCTTATACACATAATGACACACATAGTGCCCCCTACACATTTGCTGCACGTTATTTGTGCCCCTATACACATAATGACACACATAGTGCCCCCCTACACATTTGCTGCATGTTATTAGTGCCCCTATACACATAATGACACATACAGTAGTACCCTGGTACACATATGCCACACATTATTAATGCCCTTATACACATAATGACACACATAGTGCCCCTTACACATATGTTGCACATTATTAATGCATTTGTATATGACACACATAATGCTCCTTACACATATTCCGAACACTACTGCACAACCAACCCACTCACATGCACACAGCACTCACACTGCCACTAACACTGTGACCTCTGCCTCTGCTTGGACACAGATGTGTCCTCATAAATCTTGCCTCAATGTGAACGTCGGGCACATATTTTTAATGAAAATGCATCTTATTTGCATTGCTATATGGCTAGGATGCACAAGCAGCTTCTGCTGATTAAAATGATATACAGCATGCCTATATAATTTGTGAGACTGTGGCTGTATCTGCATATGAAATGCCACACACAGAATATAGGCATGCCGCATATCATTTGAATCAGCAGAATCTGCTGATGCCCCTAGGCATATCAAATGCCCTAGGCAATTGCCTAGTTTACCTATACCTATGGCCGGCTCTGTGTTTGTGTAATCGCCATTCGCCATACAATACAGGGAGCATAGTAATAACCACTATACAATACAGGGAGCATGGTAATAACCACTATACAATACAGGGAGCATGCTAATAACCACTATACAATACACGGAGCATGCTAATAACCACTATACAATACAGGGAGCATGGTAATAACCACTATACAATACAGGGAGCATGCTAATAACTAGAGATGAGTGGGTTCGGTTCGTCGAGATCCAAACCCCCCCAAACTGCACCTATTTTACACGGGTCCGAGGCAGCCTCGGATCTTCCCGCCTTGCTCGGTTAACCCGAACGCGGCCGAACGTCATCAACCTGCTGTCGGATTCTCGCAAGATTCGTATTCTATATAAAGAGCCGCGCGTTGCCACCATTTTCACTCATGCATTGGAGATTGAACGGAGAGGACGTGGCTACATACTCTGCCTGCAAAGCTCCATATCTGTGCTCAGTGTGCTACAAATATCTGTGCTCAGTGTGCTGCAAATATCTGTGCTCAGTGTGCTGCAAATACCTACGTTCTCTGCCTGAAAAGCTCCATATCTGTGCTCAGTGTGCTGCAAATATCTGTGCTCAGTGTGCTGCATTTTGGTGACCAACAGTATATAGTTGTACAGTACAGTAGGCCACTGCTGTATCTTGCAGCTCTGTGTCACTGCAAGTATCCATTCCATATCTGTGCTGCATTTTTGTGAGCAGTATATATAGTAGTACAGTGCAGCATTTTGGTGACCAACAGTATATAGTCGTACAGTACAGTAGGCCATTGTTGTATCTTCCAGCTCTGTGTCACTGCAAGTATCCATTCCATATCTGTGCTGCATTTTTGTGAGCAGTATATATAGTAGTACAGTGCAGCATTTTGGTGACCAACAGTATATAGTTGTACAGTACAGTAGGCTATTGCTGTATCTTGCAGCTCTGTGTCACTGCAAGTATCCATTCCATATCTGTGCTGCATTGTTGTGAGCAGTATATATAGTAGTACAGTGCAGCATTTTGGTGACCAACAGTATATAGTTGTACAGTACAGTAGGCCATTGCTGTATCTTGCAGCTCCGTGTCACTGCAAGTATCCATTCCATATCTGTGCTGCATTTTTGTAAGCAGTATATATAGTAGTACAGTGCAGCATTTTGGTGACCAACAGTATATAGTTGTACAGTACAGTAGGCCATTGCTATTGATATAATAATATTACTGGCATATAATTCCACACATTAAAAAATGGCGAACAAAAATGTGGAGGGTGAAATAGGGAAAGATCAAGATCCACTTCCACCTAGTGCTGAAGCTGCTGCCACTAGTCATGGCAGAGACTATTCAATGCCATCAACATCGTCTGCCAAGGCCGATGCCCAACGTCATAGTAGAGAGCATGTAAAATCTAAAAAACTAAAGTTCAGTAAAATTACCCAAAAATCTAAATTAAAAGCGTCTGAGGAGAAGCGTAAACTTGCCAATATGCCATTTACGACACGGAGTGGCAAGGCACGGCTGAGGCCCTGGCCTATGTTCATGGCTAGTGGTCCAGATTCACATGAGGATGGAAGCACTCATCCTATTGCTAGAAAACTGAAAAGAGTTAAGATGACAAAAGCACAGCAAAGAACTGTGCGTTCTTCTAAATCACAAATCCCCAAGGAGAGTCTAATTGTGTTGGTAAGGTCAGGCATCGCATTGTGTTGGCGGTTGCGATGCCTGACCTTACCAACACTTGACGGGAAGAGGTGGCTCCTTCCACCATTTGCACGCCCCCCGCAAGTGCTGGAAGGAGCACCCACAGTCCAGTTCCTGATAGTCAAATTGAAGATGTCACTGTTGAAGTACACCAGGATGAGGATATGGGTGTTGCTGGTGCTGAGGAGGAAATTGACAAGGAGGATTCTGACGGTGAGGTGGTTTGTTTAAGTCAGGCACTCGGGGAGACACCTGTTGTCCGTGGGATGAATATGGCCATTGACATACCTGGTCAAATTACAAAAAAAAATAAGATTTTAAACCTACCGGTAAATCTTTTTCTCCTAGTCCGTAGAGGATGCTGGGGACTCCGTAAGGACCATGGGGTATAGACGGCTCCGCAGGAGACATGGGCACTGTAAAGCTTTAGAATGGGTGTGCACTGGCTCCTCCCTCTATGCCCCTCCTCCAGACCTCAGTTAGGACTGTGCCCAGAGGAGACGGACAGTACGAGGAAAGGATTTTGTTATCTAAGGGCGAGATACATACCAGCCCACACCAAATACACACCGTACAACATGGTAAATAATAAACCAGTTAACAGCATGAACAAAACAGTATCAGCCAGAGGCCGATCTCAACTGTAACATAACCCTTAAGTACGCAAGAACTATAAACAAGCCTTGCAGAATGTTTCCGCACTGGGACGGGCGCCCAGCATCCTCTACGGACTAGGAGAAAAAGATTTACCGGTAGGTTTAAAATCTTATTTTCTCTTACGTCCTAGAGGATGCTGGGGACTCCATAAGGACCATGGGGTTTATACCAAAGCTCCAGACCGGGTGGGAGAGTGCGGATGACTCTGCAACACCGACTGAGCAAACACGAGGTCCTCATCAGCCAGGGTATCAAACTTGTAGAACCTTGCAAAAGTGTTTGACCCCGACCAAGTAGCTGCTCGGCAAAGCTGTAATGCCGAGACGCCTCGGGCAGCCGCCCAAGAAGAGCCCACCTTCCTAGTGGAATGGGCTTTTACTGAATTTGGTACCGGCAATCCAGCCGTAGAATGAGCTGCTGAATCGTGTTACAAATCCAGCGAGCAATAGTCTGCTTAGATGCAGGAGCACCAACCTTGTTGGCTGCATACAGGACAAACAGTGCATCTGTTTTCCAAACCCTAGCCGTTCTGGCTAAATAAATCTTTAAGGCCCAGACTGCATCAAGGGACTTGGAATCCTCCAAGGCCCCCGTAGCCACAGGCACCACAATAGGTTGGTTCATATGAAATGACGAAACCACTTTAGGCAGAAATTGAGGACGAGTTCTCAACTGTGCTCGATCCGCATGGAAAATCAGATAGGGGCTCTTGTAAGACAAGGCCGCCAATTCAGACACCCGCCTCGCAGATGCCAAGGCCAATAACATGACCACTTTCCAAGTGAGAAACTTCAATTCAACAGTTTGAAGCGGTTCAAACCAGTGTGATTTAAGGAACTGTAACACCACGTTAAGGTCCCACGGTGCCACTGGAGGCACAAAAGGAGGTTGGATGTGCAACACTCCCTTTACAAAACTCTGGACTTCTGGGAGAGAAGCCAATTCCTTCTGAAAGAATATAGATAAGGCAGAAATCTGCACCTTAATGGAGCCTAACTTCAGGCCCATATCCACACCTGACTGCAGAAAATGGAGAAAATGACCAAGCTGAAAATCATCTGTAGGAGCATCCTTGGCTTCACACCAAGACACATATTTTCTCCAGATACGGTGCTAGTGTTTCGCCGTTACCTCCTTCCTAGCTTTAATTAGAGATGTGCACCGGAAATTTTTCGGGTTTTGTGTTTTGGTTTTGGGTTCGGTTCCGCGGCCGTGTTTTGGGTTCGAACGCGTTTTGGCAAAACCTCACCGAATTTTTTTTGTCGGATTCGGGTGTGTTTTGGATTCGGGTGTTTTTTTCAAAAAACCCTAAAAAACAGCTTAAATCATAGAATTTGGGGGTCATTTTGATCCCAAAGTATTATTAACCTCAATAACCATAATTTCCACTCATTTTCAGTCTATTCTGAACACCTCACACCTCACAATATTATTTTTAGTCCTAAAAGTTGCACCGAGGTCGCTGGATGACTAAGCTCAGCGACCCAAGTGGCCGACACAAACACCTGGCCCATCTAGGAGTGGCACTGCAGTGTCACGCAGGATGGCCTTCCAAAAAATACTCCCCAAACAGCACATGACGCAAAGAAGAAAAAAAAGAGGCGCAATGAGGTAGCTGTGTGAGTAAGCTAAGCGACCCTAGTGGCCGACACAAACACCTGGCCCATCTAGGAGTGGCACTGCAGTGTCACGCAGGATGGCCCTTCCAAAAAACACTCCCCAAACAGCACATGACGCAAAGAAAAAAAGAGGCGCAATGAGGTAGCTGTGTGACTAAGCTCAGCGACCCAAGTGGCCGACACAAACACCTGGCCCATCTAGGAGTGGCACTGCAGTGTCAGGCAGGATGGCCCTTCCAAAAAATACTCCCCAAACAGCACATGACGCAAAGAAGAAAAAAAAGAGGCGCAATGAGGTAGCTGTGTGAGTAAGCTAAGCGACCCTAGTGGCCGACACAAACACCTGGCCCATCTAGGAGTGGCACTGCAGTGTCACGCAGGATGGCCCTCCCAAAAAACACTCCCCAAACAGCACATGACGCAAAGAAAAAAAGAGGCGCAATGAGGTAGCTGTGTGACTAAACTCAGCGACCCAAGTGGCCGACACAAACACCTGGCCCATCTAGGAGTGGCACTGCAGTGTCACGCAGGATGGCCCTCCCAAAAAACACTCCCCAAACAGCACATGACGCAAAGAAAAAAGAGGCGCAATGAGGTAGCTGTGTGAGTAAGCTAAGCGACCCTAGTGGCCGACACAAACACCTGGCCCATCTAGGAGTGGCACTGCAGTGTCACGCAGGCTGGCCCTTCCAAAAAACACTCCCCAAACAGCACATGACGCAAAGAAAAATGAAAGAAAAAAGAGGTGCAAGATGGAATTGTCCTTGGGCCCTCCCACCCACCCTTATGTTGTATAAACAGGACATGCACACTTTAACCAACCCATCATTTCAGTGACAGGGTCTGCCACACGACTGTGACTGAAATGACGGGTTGGTTTGGACCCCCACCAAAAAAGAAGCAATTAATCTCTCCTTGCACAAACTGGCTCTACAGAGGCAAGATGTCCACCTCATCATCATCCTCCGATATATCACCGTGTACATCCCCCTCCTCACAGATTATCAATTCGTCCCCACTGGAATCCACCATCTCAGCTCCCTGTGTACTTTGTGGAGGCAATTGCTGCTGGTGAATGTCTCCACGGAGGAATTGATTATAATTCATTTTAATGAACATCATCTTCTCCACATTTTCTGGATGTAACCTCGTACGCCGATTGCTGACAAGGTGAGCGGCGGCACTAAACACTCTTTCGGAGTACACACTTGTGGGAGGGCAACTTAGGTAGAATAAAGCCAGTTTGTGCAAGGGCCTCCAAATTGCCTCTTTTTCCTGCCAGTATAAGTACGGACTGTCTGACGTGCCTACTTGGATGCGGTCACTCATATAATCCTCCACCATTCTTTCAATGGGGAGAGAATCATATGCAGTGACAGTAGACGACATGTCCGTAATCGTTGTCGGGTCCTTCAGTCCGGACCAGATGTCAGCATCAGCAGTCGCTCCAGACTGCCCTGCATCACCGCCAGCGGGTGGGCTCGGAATTCTGAGCCTTTTCCTCGCACCCCCAGTTGCGGGAGAATGTGAAGGAGGAGCTGTTGACAGGTCGCGTTCCGCTTGACTTGACAATTTTCTCACCAGCAGTTCTTTGAACCCCTGCAGACTTGTGTCTGCCGGAAAGAGAGATCCAAGGTAGGTTTTAAATCTAGGATCGAGCACGGTGGCCAAAATGTAGTGCTCTGATTTCAACAGATTGACCACCCGTGAATCCTTGTTAAGCGAATTAAGGGCTCCATCCACAAGTCCCACATGCCTAGCGGAATCGCTCTGTGTTAGCTCCTCCTTCAATGTCTCCAGCTTCTTCTGCAAAAGCCTGATGAGGGGAATGACCTGACTCAGGCTGGCACTGTCTGAACTGACTTCACGTGTGGCAAGTTCAAAAGGTTGCAGAACCTTGCACAACGTTGAAATCATTCTCCACTGCGCTTGAGACAGGTGCATTCCACCTCCTATATCGTGCTCAGTTGTATAGGCTTGAATGGCCTTTTGCTGCTCCTCCAACCTCTGAAGCATATAGAGGGTTGAATTCCACCTCGTTACCACTTCTTGCTTCAGATGATGGCAGGGCAGGTTCAGGCGTTTTTGGTGGTGCTCCAGTCTTCTGTACGTGGTGCCTGTACGCCGAAAGTGTGCCGCAATTCTTCTGGCCACCGACAGCATCTCTTGCACGCCCCTCTCGTTTTTTAAATGATTCTGCACCACCAAATTCAAGGTATGTGCAAAACATGGGACGTGCTGGAATTTGCCCATATTTAATGCACACACAATATTGCTGGCGTTGTCCGATGCCACAAATCCACAGGAGAGTCCAATTGGGGTAAGCCATTCTGCGATGATCTTCCTCAGTTGCCGTAAGAGGTTTTTAGCTGTGTGCGTATTCTGGAAAGCGGTGATACAAAGCGTAGCCTGCCTAGGAAAGAGTTGGCGTTTGCGAGATGCTGCTACTGGTGCCGCCGCTGCTGTTCTTGCGGTGGGAGTCCATACATCTACCCAGTGGGCTGTCACAGTCATATAGTCCTGAGTCTGCCCTGCTCCACTTGTCCACATGTCCGTGGTTAAGTGGACATTGGGTACAACTGCATTTTTTAGGACACTGGTGAGTCTTTTTCTGAGGTCTGTGTACATTTTCGGTATCGCCTGCCTAGAGAAATGGAACCTAGATGGTATTTGGTACCGGGGACACAGTACCTCAAACAAGTCTATAGTTGGCTCTGCAGTAATGATGGATACCGGAACCACGTTTCTCACCGCCCAGGATGCCAAGGCCTCAGTTATCCGCTTTGCAGCAGGATGACTGCTGTGATATTTCATCTTCCTCGCAAAGGACTGTTGGACAGTCAATTGCTTGGTGGAAGTAGTAAAAGTGGTCTTACGACTTCCCCTCTGGGATGACCATCGACTCCCAGCAGCAACAACAGCAGCGCCAGCAGCAGTAGGCGTTACACGCAAGGATGCATCGGAGGAATCCCAGGCAGGAGAGGACTCGTCAGAATTGCCAGTGACATGGCCTGCAGGACTATTGGCATTCCTGGGGAAGGAGGAAATTGACACTGAGGGAGTTGGTGGGGTGGTTTGCGTGAGCTTGGTTACAAGAGGAAGGGATTTACTGGTCAGTGGACTGCTTCCGCTGTCGCCCAAAGTTTTTGAACTTGTCACTGACTTATGATGAATGCGCTGCAGGTGACGTGTAAGGGAGGATGTTCCGAGGTGGTTAACGTCCTTACCCCTACTTATTACAGCTTGACAAAGGCAACACACGGCTTGACAAATGTTGTCCGCATTTCTGTTGAAATACTTCCACACCGAAGAGCTGATTTTTTTGGTATTTTCACCAGGCATGTCAATGGCCATATTCCTCCCACGGACAACAGGTGTCTCCCCGGGTGCCTGACTTAAACAAACCACCTCACCATCAGAATCCTCCTGGTCAATTTCCTCCCCAGTGCCAGCAACACCCATATCCTCCTCATCCTGGTGTACTTCAACACTGACATCTTCAATCTGACTATCAGGAACTGGACTGCGGGTGCTCCTTCCAGCACTTGCAGGGGGCGTGCAAATGGTGGAAGGCGCATGCTCTTCACGTCCAGTGTTGGGAAGGTCAGGCATCGCAACCGACACAATTGGACTCTCCTTGTGGATTTGTGATTTCGAAGAACGCACAGTTCTTTGCTGTGCTTTTGCCAGCTTAAGTCTTTTCATTTTTCTAGCGAGAGGCTGAGTGCTTCCATCCTCATGTGAAGCTGAACCACTAGCCATGAACATAGGCCAGGGCCTCAGCCGTTCCTTGCCACTCCGTGTGGTAAATGGCATATTGGCAAGTTTACGCTTCTCCTCCGACGATTTTATTTTAGATTTTTGAGTCCTTTTTTTACTGATATTTGGTGTTTTGGATTTTACATGCTCTGTACTATGACATTGGGCATCGGCCTTGGCAGACGACGTTGATGGCATTTCATCGTCTCGGCCATGACTAGTGGCAGCAGCTTCAGCACGAGGTGGAAGTCGATCTTGATCTTTCCCTATTTTTGGAACCTCAACATTTTTGTTCTCCATATTTTAATAGGCACAACTAAAAGGCACCTCAGGTAAACAATGGAGATGGATGGATACTAGTATACTTATGGATGACGAGTGACTGCCGACACAGAGGTAGCTACAGCCGTGGACTACCGTACTGCGTCTGCTAGTATAGACTGGATGATAATGATATAAAAAATATATATATATCACTACTGCAGGACAGGTATATATTATATAATGACGGACCTGCTGGACACTGTCAGCAGACTCCTAAACTACTAGTATGAAGAAGATAGAAAAAAAAACCCACCACAGGTAGGTATACAATTATGGACGAGCGACTGCCGACACAGAGGTAGCTACAGCCGTGGACTACCGTACTGCGTCTGCTAGTATAGACTGGATGATAATGATATAAAAAATATATATATATATATATATATATCACTACTGCAGGACAGGTATATATTATATAATGACGGACCTGCTGGACACTGTCAGCAGACTCCTAAACTACTAGTATGAAGAAGATAGAAAAAAAACCCCCACCACAGGTAGGTATACAATTATGGACGAGCACTTCCGACACAGAGGTAGCTACAGCCGTGGACTACCGTACTGCGTCTGCTAGTATAGACTGGATGATAATGATATAAAAAATATATATATATCACTACTGCAGGACAGGTATATATTATATAATGACGGACCTGCTGGACACTGTCAGCAGACTCCTAAACTACTAGTATGAAGAAGATAGAAAAAAAAAACCCACCACAGGTAGGTATACAATTATGGACGAGCACTGCCGACACAGAGGTAGCTACAGCCGTGGACTACCGTACTGCGTCTGCTAGTATAGACTGGATGATAATGATATAAAAAATATATATATATCACTACTGCAGGACAGGTATATATTATATAATGACGGACCTGCTGGACACTGTCAGCAGACTCCTAAACTACTAGTATGAAGAAGATAGAAAAAAAAAAACCACCACAGGTAGGTATACAATTATGGACGAGCACTGCCGACACAGAGGTAGCTACAGCCGTGGACTACCGTACTGCGTCTGCTAGTATAGACTGGATGATAATGATATAAAAAAATATATATATATCACTACTGCAGGACAGGTATATATTATATAATGACGGACCTGCTGGACACTGTCAGCAGACTCCTAAACTACTAGTATGAAGAAGATAGAAAAAAAAAACCCACCACAGGTAGGTATACAATTATGGACGAGCACTGCCGACACAGAGGTAGCTACAGCCGTGGACTACCGTACTGCGTCTGCTAGTATAGACTGGATGATAATGATATAAAAAATATATATATATCACTACTGCAGGTATATATTATAATATAATGAATGACGGACCTGCTGGACACTGTCTGTCAGCAGAATGCGTTTATAGAATAAAAAAAAAAACACCACACGAGTGTTTAACTTTTTCAGGCAGACAATATACTGGTGGTCACTGGTCAGTCACACTGACAGCAAAAGTGTGCACTGTTATGTACTCCTGCTATAACTGCTCCCCAGTCTCCCCCACAATTAAGCTGTGTGAGCAGTGAGCACTCAGCACAGTCAGATATACATAGATGATATTATCAATCATGCAGCACACTGAGGCTAAGCACAGATATGGTATGTGACTGTGTATCGTTTTTTTTCAGGCAGAGAACGGATTTTAAATAATAAATAAAACTGGTGGTCACTAGTATAACTATCAGCAAAACTCTGCACTCTCTGAGTACTCCAGTCCTAATGCTCCCCAAAATTACTAAAATTAAATTACTAGTAAATCAAGTGTCTCACTCTCTATCTAAACGGAGAGGACGCCAGCCACGTCCTCTCCCTATCAATCTCAATGCATGTGTGAAAATGGCGGCGACGCGCGGCTCCTTATATAGAATCCGAGTCTCGCGATAGAATGCGAGCCTCGCGAGAATCCGACTGCGGGATGATGACGTTCGGGCGCGCTCGGGTTAACCGAGCAAGGCGGGAAGATCCGAGTCTGCCTCGGACCTGTGTAAAAAGGCTGAAGTTCGGGGGGGTTCGGATTCCGAGGAACCGAACCCGCTCATCTCTAGCTTTAATAAGAGTAGGGATGACTTCATCCGGAATACCCTTCCTAGCTAGGATTTGGTGTTCAACCGCCATGCCGTCAAACGTAACCGCGGTAAGTCTTGGAACACGCAGGGCCCCTGTAGTAGCAGGTCCTCTCTGAGAGGAAGAGGCCACGGATCTTCTGAGAGTAGTCCCTGAAGATCTGCATACCAGGCCCTTCGAGGCCAATCTGGAACAATGAGTATTGTCTGCACTCCTGTTCGTCTGATGATTCTCAATATCTTTGAGATGAGTGGAAGTGGAGGGAACACATAGACCGACTGAAACACCCATGGTGTCACCAGGGCATCCACCGCCACTGCCTGAGGGTCCCTCGACCTGGACAATACGTCCGAAGCTTTCTGTTGAGGCGTGACGCCATCATGTCTATATGAGGAAGTCCTCAATGACTTGCCACCTCTGCAAAGACTTCTTGATGAAGTCCCCACTCTCCTGGATGGAGATCATGTCTGCTGAGGAAGTCTGCTTCCCAGTTGTCTACTCCCGGAATGAAGACTGCTGACAGAGCGCTTACATGATTTTCCGCCCAGCAAAGAATCCTGGTGGCTTCTGCCATTGCTGCTCTGCTTTTTGTCCCGCCCTGGCGGTTTACATGCGCCACGGCTGTGACGTTGTCTGATTGTATCAGAACCGGTAGGTTGCGAAGAAGATTCTCCACCTGTTTGAGGCCGTTGTATATGGCCCTCAATTCCAGCACATTGATGTGTAGACAAGCCTCCTGGCTTGACCATATTCCCTGAAAATTGTTTCCCTGTGTGACTGCTCCCCATCCTCGGAGGCTCGCGTCCGTGGTCACAAGAACCCAAGCCTGGGGGGACAGGGTTATCTTCCGATGCATGTGCAGATGGAACCCTGACCACTTGTCCAGAAGGTCCCGCTGAAAAGTCCTTGCATGGAACCTGCCGAATGGAATGGCCTCGTAGGCCGCCACCATCTTTCCTAATACTCGAGTGCATTGATGAACTGACACGCTTTTTGGCTTTAACAGGTCCTTGACCATGTTCTGGAGTTTCTGGGCTTTTTCTACTGGGAGAAAGACCCTTTGTTTTTCTGTGTCCAGAATCATGCCCAAAAACGACAGTCGAGTTGTCGGAACCAACTGCGACTTTGGTAGATTTAGAATCCAGCCATGTTGTTGTAGTACTCTCAGGGAGAGAGATACGCTTTGTAATAATTGTTCCCTTGAACTCGCCTTTATCAGGAGATCGTCCAAGTATGGGATAATTGTGACTCCTTGCTTGCGCAGGAGCACCATCATTTCCGCCATTACCTTGTTGAAAATCCTCGGGCCGTGGAAAGCCCAAACGGCAACGTCTGAAACTGGTAATGACAATCCTGTACAGCGAATCTCAGGTACGCCAGATGAGGAGGATAAATGGGGACATGAAGGTATGCATCCTTTATGTCCAGTGATACCATAAAATCCCCCCCTTCCAGGCTGGAAATCACTGCTCGGAGGGATTCCATCTTGAATTTGAACCTTTTCAGATACAGGTTCAGGGATTTTAGATTCAGAATGGGCCTGACCGAGCCATCCGGCTTCGGGACCACAAATAGGCTTGAATAAAACCCCTTCCCCTGTTGCATTAGGGGAACCTTGATAATCACCTGCTGTTGACACAGCTTTTGTATGGCAGCTGCCACTATTTCCCTCTCTGGGGGAGAAGCTGGCAAGGTCGATTTGAAAAATCGTCGAGGAGGCACATCTTCGAACTCCAGTTTGTAGACCTGGGATACTATTTCTACCGCCCAAGGAACCAAATCCGACTGAACCCAGACTTGGGTGAAGAGTCGAAGACGTGCCCCCACCGGTGCGGACTCCCTCAGCGGAGCCCCAGCGTCATGCGGTGGATTTTGTAGAGCCCGGGGAGGACTTTTGTTCCTGGGAACTAGCCGTAGCAGGCGCTCTTTTCCCTCTACCTCTACCTCTGGTGAGGAAGCAAGAGCCCCGACCCTTTCTGAACTTATGCGACCGAAAGGACTGCATCTGATACTGAGGTGTTTTCTTTTGCTGTGGGGGAACGTAAGGTAAAAAAGAAGACTTACCCGCGGTAGCTGTGGAAACCAGGTCCGCGAGGCCCTCCCCAAATAAAAACTCACCTTTGTAAGGCAAAGTTTCCATATGTCTCTTTGAATCGGCATCACCTGTCCATTGGTGGGTCCACAGGGACCTTCTAGCCGAAATTGCCATGGCATTGGCTCTTGAACTCAACAGTCCAATATCTCTCGCAGCCTCTCTCATATATAACGCTGCGTCCTTAATGTGACCCAAGCTCAACAAAATGCTATCTTTATCCAGGGTGTCAATGTCAGATGACAAGTTATCTGCCCATGCTGCAATTGCGCTACCCACCCAAGCCGAGGCTACTGCCAGTCTGAGCAGAGCACCCGTATGCGTGTAAATTGATTTTAAGGTAGTTTCCTGTCTGCGATCAGCAGAATCCTTGAGGGCCGCCGTGTCTGGAGACGGTAGCGCCACCTTCTTGGACAAACGCGTCAAAGCCTTGTCCACCGTGGGCGAGGATTCCCACCGTAACCTATCCTGTGAGGGGAAGGGATACGCCATAATAATTCTTTTGGAAATCTGCAGTTTTTTTGTCTGGAGTTTCCCAAGCTTTCTCAAATAAAGCGTTTAGCTCATGAGATGGGGGAAAAGTTACCTCAGGTTTCTTTTCCTTAAACATGCAGACCCTCGTGTCAGGCACAGAGGGGTCCTCTGTGATATGCAACACATCTTTTATCGCAACAATCATATAATGAATACTTTTGCCAACCCTTGGGTGTAACCATGCATCATCATAGTCGACCCTGGAGTCGGAATCCGTGTCGGTAT
The DNA here is from genome assembly GCF_028390025.1 of Pseudophryne corroboree. Classification (NCBI taxonomy): domain Eukaryota; kingdom Metazoa; phylum Chordata; class Amphibia; order Anura; family Myobatrachidae; genus Pseudophryne; species Pseudophryne corroboree. Next base: position 143,366,939 of record NC_086449.1, read on the forward strand.
CAGTGTCTGCTATCTGGGAAAGGGAACGTTTATGAGACCCCGAAGAGCCTAGTGAGACATTTAAAGCCATGGATTGATTCCCTGCTTTTTCCCTGGACTCTCCTTTGTCCAATCTTTTGTGCAATAAAGACACATTTGCATTTAAAACGTTCCACATATCCATCCAATCAGGAGTCGGCGGTGCTGACGGAGACACCACAATCATCTGCTCTGCCTCCTCCCTAGATGAGCCTTCCGCTTCAGACATGCCGACACACACGTACTGACACCCCCACACACACTGGGATATACAAATATGGGGACTGACCCACAATAAGGCCCTTTGGAGAGACAGAGAGAGAGTATGCCAGCACACACCCAGCGCCACTGGACACTGGAACAAAGTCCCAGTCTGTACAGCGCTTTTATATATATATATATATATATATATATATATATATACACACACACTTACTGTGCCAATTAAATGTTGCCCCACCTCGTTTTTGCACTCTGTACTTGTGATCAGCAGGGGAGAGTCTGGGAGCAGCTTCTCTGCAGCATGCTGTGGAGAACATGGCCCAGGTTAGTGCTGGAGGATCAAGCTCCGCCCCCTCGATGGCAGGCTTTGGTCCCGCTCAAATTATTTATACTGGTGGGGTTTTGAAAAATACTGCCTCCGCAGTACCTGTACTGTGCCAGTGTCCTTTTGAGGTATTAAATTGCTGCCCAGGGCGCCCCCCCTGCGCCCTGCACCCTTACTGTGCCGCATGTGTGTGTGATCGTGGGAGCAATGGCGCGGTACCTCATTGAAGATCTGAAGTCTTCTGCCGCCTGTGAAGTCTTCTTTCTTCTTATACTCACCCGGCTTCTATCTTCCGGCTCTGTGAGGAGGATGGCGGCGCGGCTCCGGGACGAACAGCGAGGACGACACCTGTGTTCCGATCCCTCTGGAGCTAATGGTGTCCAGTAGCCTACGAAGCAGAGCCCATCAGTTAAGTGGGTCTGCTTCTCTCTCCTCAGTCCCACGATGCAGGGAGCCTGTTGCCAACAGTGCTCCCTGAAAATAACAAACCTAACAAAAGCTTTTCAGAGAAACTCAGGAGAGCTCCCCTGCAGTGCATCCAGTCTCCTCTGGGCACAGGATCTAACTGAGGTCTGGAGGAGGGGCATAGAGGGAGGAGCCAGTGCACACCCATTCTAAAGCTTTACAGTGCCCATGTCTCCTGCAGAGCCGTCTATACCCCATGGTCCTTACGGAGTCCCCAGCATCCTCTAGGACGTAAGAGAAATCACCTCTTCGGTGTGGAATTATTTTAACAGAAATGCGGACAACAGGTGTCAAGCCGTGTGTTGCCTTTGTCAAGCTGTAATAAGTAGGGGTAAGGACGTTACCACCTAGGAACATCCTCCCTTATACGTCACCTGGAGCGCATTCATCAGAAGTCATTGACAAGTTCAAAAACTTTGGGTGACAGCGGAAGCAGTCCACTGACAACTAAATCCCTTCCTCTTGTACCCAAGCTCCTGCAAACCACACCACCAACTCCCTTAGTGTCAATTTCCTCCTTAGACAGGAACGCCAATAGTCCGGCAGGCCATGTCACTGGCAAGTCTGACGAGTCCTCTCCTAACTGGGATTCCTCCGATGGATCCTTCAGTGTAACGCCTACTGCTGCTGCCGCTGCTGTTGTTGCTGCTGGGAGTCGATCGTCATCCCAGATGGGAAGTCGGAAGACCACTTGTACTACTTCCAGTAAGCAACTGACTGTCCAACAGTCCTTTGCAAGGAAGATGAAATATCACAGCAGTCATCCTGTTGCAAAGCGAATAACTCAGGCCTTGGCAGCTGTGTTGGTGTTAGACGTGTGTCCGGTATCCACCGTTAATTCACAGGGACTTAGAGAATTTCTTGAGGTAGTGTGTCCCCGGTACCAAATCCCTTCTAGGTTCCACTTCTCTAGGCAGGCGATACCGAGAATGTACACAGACATCAGAAAAAGAGTCACCAGTGTCCTAAAAAATGCAGTTGTACCCAATGTCCACTTAACCACAGACATGTGGACAAGAGGAGCAGGGCAGACTCAGGACTATATGACTGTGACAGCCCACTGGGTAGATGTATTGCCTCCCGCAGCAGCAACAGCAGCAGCGGCACCAGTAGCAGCATCTCGCAAACGCCAACTTGTTCCTAGGCAGGCTACGCTTTGTATCACCGCTTTCCATAAGAGGCACACAGCTGACAACCTCTTACGGAAACTGAGGAACATCATCGCAGATTGGCTTACCCCAATTGGACTCTCCTGGGGATTTGTGACATCGGACAACGCCACCAATATTGTGCGTGCGTTACATGTGGGCAAATTCCAGCACGTCCCATGTTTTGCACACACAATTAATTTGGTGGTGCAGAATTTTTTTTAAAATGACAGGGGCGTGCAAGAGATGCTGTCGGTGACCCGAAGAATTGCGGGCCACTTTCAGCATTCAGCCACCGCGTGCCGAAGACTGGAGCACCAGCAAACACTCCTGAACCTGCCCCTCCATCAGCTGAAGCAAGAGGTGGTAACGAGGTGGAATTCAACCCTCTATATGCTTCAGAGGATGGAGGAGCAGCAAAAGGCCATTCAAGCCTATACATCTGCTTACGATATAGGCAAAGAAGGGGGAATACACCTGACTCAAGCGCGGTGTAGAATGATTTCAACGTTGTGCAATGTTCTGCAACCCTTTGAACTTGCCACACGTGATATCAGTTCAGACACTGCCAGCCTGAGTCAGGTCATTCCCCTCATCAGGCTTTTGCAGAAGCAGCTGGAGAGATTGAAGGAGGAGCTAAGATGGAGCGATTCCTCTAGGCATGTGGGACTTGTGGATGGAGCCCTTAATTCGCTTAACCAGGATTCACGGGTGGTCAATCTGTTGAAATCAGAGCACTACATTTTGGCCACCGTGCTCGATCCTAGGTTTAAAGCCTACGTTGTATTTCTCTTTCCGGCAGACACAAGTCTGCAGAGGTTCAAAGACCTGCTGGTGAGAAAATTGTCAAGTCAAGCGGAACGTGACCCGTCAACAGCTCCTCCTTCACTTTCTCCCGCAACTGGGGCTGTGAGGAAAAGGATAAGAATTCCGAGCCCACCCGCTGGCAGTGATGCAGGGCAGTGCTGACATCTGGCCCGGCCTAAAGGACCTGCCAACGATTACTGACATGTCGTCTACTGTCACTGCATATGATTTTGTCACCATTGAAAGAATGGTGGAGGATTATATGAGTGACAGCATCCAAGTAGGCACGTCAGACAGTCCGTACGTATACTGGCAGGAAAAAGAGGCATTTTGGAGACCCTTGCACAAACTGGCTTTATTTTACCTAAGTTGCCCCCCCCCCCTCCAGTGTGTACTCCGAAAGAGTGTTTAGTGCAGCCGGTCACCTTGTCAGCGATCGGCGTACGAGGTTACTTCCACAAAATGTGGAGAAGATGATGTTCATCAAAATCAATTATAATCAATTCCTCCGTGGAGACATTCATCAGCAACTGTCTCCAGAAAGTACACAGGGACCTGTGATGGTGGATTCCAGTGGGGACGAATTAATACTCTGTGAGGAGGGGGATGTACACAGTGAAAGGGGTGAGGAATCGGAGGATGATGATGAGGTTGACATCTTGCCACTGTAGAGCCAGTTTGAGCAAGGAGAGATTGATTGCTTCTTTTTTTGGTGGGAGCCCAAACCAACCAGTCATTTCAGCCACAGTCGTGTGGCAGACCCTGTGGCTGAAATGATGGGTTTGTTAAAGTGTGCATGTCCTGTTTATACAACATAAGGGTGGGTGGGTGGGAGGGCCCAAGGACAATTCCATCTTGCACCTCTTTTTTTATTTTATTTATCTTTGCATTATGTGATGTTTGGGGCCAATTTTTATAAGTGCCATCCTGTCTGACACTGCAGTGCCACTCCTAGATGGGCCAGGTGTTTGTGCCACCCTCTTGGGTTGCTTAGCTTAGTCATCCAGCGACCTCGGTGCAAATTTTAGGACTAAAAATAATATTGTGAGGTGTGAGGTGTTCAGAATAGACTGGAAATGAGTAGAAAATAGGATTTTAATACCTACCGGTAAATCCTTTTCTCTTAGTCCGTAGAGGATGCTGGGGACTCCATAAGGACCATGGGGTATAGACGGGCTCCGCAGTAGACATGGGCACACTATAAGACTTTGAATGGGTGTGCACTGGCTCCTCCCTCTATGCCCCTCCTCCAGACCTCAGTTAGAAAACTGTGCCCAGAGGAGACGGACATTTCGAGGAAAGAATTTATTGTGTAAACACAGTGAGTGTCATACCAGCGCACACCACGAACATACCGCAAAACGTGGCATTCAATAGAATACCAGCCAACGGCACGAAAAAAATACACAGCCACATGCTGAGAGAATATGTAACACAACCTGTGTGTCAACACAACCAATAATAAGACACCGCCTGCCATGGCCTAAGCAACGTCAGCAACAGCCTGACAGAAAAGAAACACCACAAGAGTGTAACCGTAAGCAACAACTGCAGACACAGTACGCACTGGGACGGGCGCCCAGCATCCTCTACGGACTAAGAAAAAAGGATTTACCGGTAGGTATTAAAATCCTATTTTCTCATACGTCCTAGAGGATGCTGGGGACTCCATAAGGTCCATGGGGTTTATACCAAAGCTCCAGACCGGGCGGGAGAGTGTGGACGACTCTTCAGCACTGATTGAGCAAACAAAAGGTCCCCATCAGCCAGGTTATCAAACGAGTAGAGCGTATCAAAAGTGTTTGAACCCGACCAATCAGCCGCTCAGCAAAGTTGAACCGCCGAGACTCCTCGGGCATCCGCCCAAGAAGAACCCATCTTCCTAGAAGAATGGGTCTCCACCGACTTCGGTAATGACAATCCAGCCATAGAACTAACACGCCGAATCGTATCACAGATCCAGCGTGTAACTGACTGCATAGACGCAGGCGCCCCAATACTGCTGGAAGCATACCAGACAAACAGAGGATCTGTTTCCCCCATCTGAGCCAAATTGGCGACCTAAATATTCAAAGCCCTGACTACAGCGAGAGACTTTGAATCAGCTAATGCCTAAGTAACCACCGGCATCAAAATAGGCTGATTACTGCGAAACCCAGAAACCACATTTGGAAGAACTATTAACCGAGTTCTCAAATCCTCTCCATGCACACGGAAGATCAAGCAAGGCTCTTGTGAGACAAGGCCGCTACTTCGAACACCCACCTTGCGGATGCCAAAGCCAATAGCATGAACACTGTTCCAAAAGAGAAATTTTAACACAACCTTTCACAAGGTTCCAAACAGTGTGACCTAGAATGGTCTGAATTTCCGGAAAGGTGGTCAATTCTTTCTTGAAAGAAAACTTATAAGGCCAACACCGCACTTAAATGGAGCCTAACTTTAGGCCTGCACCCACACCTGCTTGCAAATAAAGTAGAAGAACGACCAAGACACAGATGGTCTCCAAACTCGGTGGTAAGGCTTTTCCGTTACTTCTTATCTAGCCTTAAGAATTGTGAAAACGACTTCACTGGGAATATGATATGGCGTTTAACCGCCACGCCGTCAAACGCAGCCACGGTAAACCTTGCTACATGCCTGGATCTTGCTGTACAGTTCCTCACGTAGAGGAAGAAGCCATGGACCTTCCATGAGGAAATCTTGAAGAACTGGATACCAAGCCCTCCTCGGTTAGACCGGAACAAATAGGATCGCCTGAACCTTTGTACTTCTTACATCTATCACCATTCGTAGCTTGAGTGTCCCCTGACCCGCAACCATATCCCCGAGGTCTCTCGTCGAGGCGAGACGTCAACCTGTCCAATTAAGGCCCTCCTCAACAACTTGTCACTTCAGTGAAAACTTCTCGATGACGACTGTATTTCTCCCGGATGGGGACCGCGGTCAGCAGAAAACTTTCTCGGCTCCTGCCATTGCCACTTTGCTCCTTGTTCCGCCCTAGCGGCCCACTTATACCACTGCTTTCAAGACGTCCGACCAAATTAACACGGTCAGATCACGAAGCATATGTTTATTGAAAATAGCTCTTAACTCAAGAAAGCTTATCGCAGACAAGCTTGCCATCTTGACCTTTTCCTCTGGAAATACTTCCCTCACAAGGACTGCTCCCCATTCTCAGAGATCTGTATGCATAGACACCAGGATCCCATCCTGGATTCTGAACCTTCGTCCCTCTAGGAGGTGAGAACTGAGCAGACACCACAGAAGCGATATCCTGGCCATTAAGAATATATTCCGGCGTATGTGCAGGTGAGACCCGGACCACATTTCTAAGTGACCCTGTGAAAACCACTCTGGCAGTTGACCTGCTCACCGATAAAATGCCTCTAAGGCCGCACCCATCTTCTTCATCGACGGAACCTAGTGATGGATTGTCACTGCAAATCTGATCCGACTCCGGATCCTCAGACCTCTTTCCACAGGAACACAGAGAATTTCAACCGTTTTGTATGTACCCTAATACCCACCTCCGACGTCAGCGACGTTGGGAGTAACAGTCTTTCCCTGTGTTGAAGAACAGTCAGAGAGAAAACAACGGATTGCACTATTTGTGTCTTGACCTCACCTTAAACAGGAGAGTGTCCCAGTACAGCCTAACAATGATCGTACTGCCATCCCTCTGGTGAAATAGCAAAGACAATCCTGGATATTTACCCAAGTAATCTGAATGCGGAGAACAACGCATTTAACCTCTATTCTTTTTTTTCTTTTTTTAAGCCAGGGACAGCAGGAATATGCCCCGAACCTGACGCACCTCAGGTATGGCGTCGCGTACTACCGCCCCTTCCAGAGGGGAACGGCAAAATCTATTGGAAAAATCAGTTAGAGGAAACACCTGTAAAGCCAGAATGTCCCCCTTAGGATTCTATAATTAACTCACAGGTCCTATTCTATTCCCAGGCTGACTGAAAAGTAGTAGACAAGCTCCCACCGGAGTGAGTTCCAGCCAGATAGACTCAGCGATATGTGGTGGATGTGGTAGAAACAAAAAAGGACATCCGCTTCTGCGAACCTAACAAGGCTGCAGAACTCTTACCTTTTTTCACCTTCCACCGTCTGCACAGAAAAGGAAAAAAGTGCGGTATCGAATCGGTTAAAATGACTGCATCCCACAAAAGAATGCGTCACCAACCGTCGTGAAGAAGTCTAACTTCCGAAGCTAGATCTACCAGTGGTATCCGTCGAGATCGACTGAACTGAGGCATCCCCAAACAGCATTATACCGTCCCACCAGTATCTTTCGGAGACAACCTCAGCATTTCCCCGGCCACACCTCCTGCGGCAACCTGCTGCAATGTTATAGAGTAGAATCAACATAAGCAAGCTTACCCACTCTCTGTAGGGTAATTCTATCGGATGCCTATCCGAATAGAACACTCCCCCATGTGCATGCAATGCAAATAAATCCAAAGTATAGAAATAAAATATCACTTAGCTTCCTGTGTATGATCCTTTACGACAGGGCTCCGCGTCGACCAGGAGTTGACTTTCACAGTATTCTATCCACAGCGGGAAAAGAATAAACATTCGTACTCCTTGCGAGGATCTGAGACCAACTCGTCACGGCCGACCTAGAGCTTTATCAACAGAGCGAGCAGCACATGAGAAGGAATACTATTACTTCAGCATTCAGTATAAATCCGAATATGAATATATAAAATGTAATACAGGTTGAGTATCCCATATCCAAATATCCGAAATACGGAATATTCCGAAATACGGACTTTTTTGAGCGAGAGTGAGATAGTGAAACTTTTGTTTTTTGATGACTCAATGTACACAAACTTTGTTTAATACACACAGTTATTAAAAATATTGTATTAAATGACCTTCAGACTGTGTATATAAGGTGTATAGGAAACATAAATGAATTGTGTGAATGTAGACACATTTTGTTTAATGCACAAAGTTATAAAAAAATATTGGCTAAAATTACCTTCAGGCTGTGTGTATAAGAAGTATATGAAACATAAAAGCATTCTGTGCTTAAATTTAGGTCCCATTGCCATGATATCTCATTATGGTATGCAATTATTCCAAAATACGGAAAAATCCGATATCCAAAATACCTCTGGTCCCAAGCATTTTGGATAAGGGATACTCAACCTGTACACAATTATTACACACATATCCCACACATCTCTATATATATATATATAGAACATACATATAAGCGGATTGTCCGGAGCCTTCTGGTCCCCAGTGACATTAATGTGTTCTGAATGTGTATGATCATGTACTGAATGCCCCAGTTGAGGATCTACCAGGAAACATTATAGTCGACAGAAACCTAGTATTCGTCGACAGCAGGGGGTAGTAACCAGGTAAAATAACATTCTTGCGACCCCGAGGGGTCCGAGGGAAGTATACATTTAATATTAATATCGCTCCCTCACAAATACTACCACGGCTGTGCACGAGCTACAGGCCCACGGAACCGTACCATCAGAGCCGGCCCTAACCATTATGATGCCCTAGCCAAGATTTTGGCTGGTGCCCCCTAGCACCACCGCTGGTTCCGCCTCTGACAGTGCACCTCTTTCCCAGCACCATCACCCCTCACCCATAACAGTCCGTATTTTGGTGTTTGTACCCCCTATATTTTAAATAGGAACAGTTCGCACATTTGGCGCACAGCCCAAAAAGGTGTGTGTTTTTGCTGGCAAGGGGCATGGCCACACAATAGTAACCCCAATTCCAATTACGCCACACAGTACTGCAACTTTATTCACATTTGATCATGTGATAGTGTCCAGAATTCATATTACATCCCACAGTAAAATCACATTACCTTATAAATGTTACTCCTCACAGTAGAGCCTCTTATTCACATCACATCACACTGAATTGCTCCTTATTCACATTACACCACACCCTATTGCTCTTTATTCATATTAGATGACACAGTAGTGCCCTTTCTATACGCAACGCCACATAGTAGAGCACCTTATACACATAATGCCACACATTAGTAATGCATTTATACACATAATTCCACACAGTAATGCCCCTTACACATTATTAATGTCCTTATAAACATAACGCGCCTTACACATTATGACAACCTTTTATTAATGCCATTTTACACATAATGTCCCTTACATATATGCGGCACATTATTAATGCCCTTATACACATGACACACATAGTGCCCCCTACACATTTGCTGCACATTATTAGTGCCCCTATACACACAATGACACACATACAGTAGTACCCTGTTACACATATGCCGCACATTATTAATGCCCTTATACACATAATGACACACATAGTGCCCCTTACACATATGTTGCACATTATTAATGCATTTTTACATGACACACATAATGCTCCTTACACATATTCTGAACACTATTGCACAACCAACCCACTCACATGCACACAGCACTCACACTGCCACTAACACTGTGACCTCTGCCTCTGCTTGGATACAGATGTGTCCGCATAAATCTTGTCTCAATGCTATAACGTTGGGCACCTTTTTTTTATGAAAATGCATCTTATTTGCATTGCTGTGTGGCTAGGATGCACAAGCAGATTCTACCGAATAAAATGATGTGCAGCATGCTTATATATTGTGTGAGACTGTGGCTGTATCTGCATAAGAAATGCTACACACAGAATATAGGCATGCTGCATATCATTTTAATCAGCAGAAGCTGCTGATGCCCCTAGGCATATCAAATGCCCTAGGCAATTGCCTAGTTTGCCTATGCCTATGGCCGGCTCTGCGTACCATACCTATACATAAAAATATGCATACAGGAATAAGTTAGTCACCCCGGTAATAACGGTTGGTGCCGACAGGGTCACCCACAAACTACTGTGTCTCCCATACCTTGCTTTCTTTTAACAAGCATACCTCTACCGACATGTTGACTCAGTATCTACTGTATCAAGTACCAAACAGGTTCCGGCGTTTGTGTTTGTGTCGACACAAGTGGCTTATAGAGGGTATATCTGACAGGGAACTCACAGAAAAGTCGGCGAAGTCGACTGTGATCCACATAACTGACAGAGCACTCACCTATCGACCTATGTCGACTAAACTATAGTGGGTATCCGACAGGGAACACACAGGTATAAACATATATTTATAACCCACAGTATACAAGCCCATTTGTGCAAACATAGTGCTATTTTTCTCTAAATAGCACTACCTTGTGCCCCCTCATACTTTTGGCGGGGACAAGCAGAAAATGGCGCTGTCTCTTGCAAAGAAGGCTAAGCTCCGCCCCCTCCCGGCGCGCTCCAGCCCGCAAAAAATATACATTCCTGTATGTCAACGGGGTCTCTATACAGTGTTAAGACACTGTATAGATGCACTGTCATCCCCAAATTATATATATATATATATATATATATACTGCTGCCCAGGGCGCTCCCTCCCTAGCGCCCTGCACCCTCGTAACGACCGTTGGCGTGTGGGAGCCATGGCGCGCAGCGTGACCGCTGCAATGTCTGGCGGGGGTATTGTAACGGTGCCCAGGGAGAGAGTCTGCCCTTATGCAGTGGTATCAACAACTTCTAGTAACTTGCTGCCCAGGGTGCTCCCCCCCCAGCGCCCTGCACCCTGAGAGTGCCGTTGGTGTGTGGGAGCATGGAGCGCAGCGTGACCACTGCGAGTTACCTCCGTTACTGAAGTCTTCTGCCGTCCTGAAGTCTTCGGTTCTTCACATACTCACCCGGCTTCTTTCTTCTGGCTTCTGTGAGGGGGGTGACGGCGCGGCTCCGGGAACAAGCAGCTAGGCGAACCAAGTGATCGAACCCTCTGGAGCTAATGGTGTCCAGTAGCCTAAGAAGCAGGGCCCTTGAACTAAGAAGAAGTAGGTCTGACTTCTCTCCCCTCAGTCCCACGATGCAGGGAGCCTGTAGCCAGCAGGTCTCCCAGAAAATAAAAAACCTAACATAAAGTCTTTTAGAGAAACTTCTTAGAGCTCCCCTAGTGTGTGTCCAGTCACCTCTGGGCACAAAGTCTAACTGAGGTCTGGAGGAGGGGCATAGAGGGAGGAGCCAGTGCACACCCATTCAAAGTCTTATAGTGTGCCCATGTCTCCTGCGGAGCCCGTCTATACCACATGGTCCTTATGGAGTCCCCAGCATCCTCTAGGACGTATGAGAACTTATGGTTATTGAGGTTAATAATACTATAGGATCAAAATTACCCCCAAATTGTATGATTTAAGCTGTTTTTGAGGGGTTTTTGAAAAAAAACATCCGAATCCAAAACACACCCGAATCCGACAAAAAATTTTCAGGGAGGTTTTACCAAAACGTGTCCGAATCCAAAACACTGCCGCGGAACCGAATCCAAAACCAAAACACAAAATCCGAAAAATTTCCGGTGCACATCTCTACTAATAACTAGAGATGAGCGGATTCGGTTTCACTCGGATTTACTCGGTTCTCAAAACGGCATCTTATTGGCTATTCAAAACACGTGACATCCGTGAGCCAATAAAATGTCGTTTTGAGAACCGAGTAAATCCGAGTAAAACCGAATCCGCTCATCTCTACTAATAACCACTATGCAATACAGGGAGCATGCTAATAACCACTATGCAATACAGGGAGCATGCTAATAACCACTATACAATACAGGGAGCATGGTAATAACCACTACACAATACAGACTGCTACACAATATTATCCCCTCATACTTAAAAACTTTACCTAATAAATTATTAACTCCTTCCGCATTATCATAACATACCATTCAACATAACTAGCCCCTCCTCCCCCCTAAACATTCCCTTATCTCTATTATCAATTCATTACTTACATTCACATTCATTATCTCCCTCAGTTTAACAGAAAGCCCCTTTTGTTAGTTGACCCCAAAAAAAGCATTAACCCCTTCATGTAAACTTTATTACAACATTAACCATCACTCTCATGATAAAAAACCTATTCACAATTTACCTTCTTATAAACGTTCCTCAACCATATCCATTACCATCCATCCATCCACCCATCCAAACCTCTTCAGTGATGCTTAACTGTTGCTTGTGCGATTATGAAGTCTACTCTTTTCTCAGTCTGACCCTACCCCCCCCCCCCCCCTCCTCCCCGAATGCTCATTGTGCTGTTTTCCATGTCCACGGGAAACAGGTTGTGAGGAGGAGGGACCTCTGATCATCAAGAAGAAGACAGGCCTCAGAGGCAAGGGCCACGCCAGGGCCGTTTTAACAGCAGTGTAGGTCCCTGGGCAAAGCTATGCACTGGGCGCCTACCCATCCTCCAGCGGTAGGTGTGAGGGGTGCTATCAGCAATGTACTGCTACATGGACACTGCACTGCATGGACTGAGGATGGAGTAAATTGCTCATTCCATCACTTTAATGCATTAACTGGTGCCCCATAGTTCTGGCTTGTGCCTGACTGCAACCCTCTTTCCTCCTTTGTTCATCATAAAGTGACAAAAAGACAAAAAAAATTGACTTACCACGCAACGGCAGTGGTAGCAGGCAGAACTCCTAGGGCACACCAAGCCCTGGTCAACCATCTGCAATACCTTGTCCAAGATCTGTCCCTGCCCTTAGCAGGAGGGCAAGAGGTTAGTGGAGTGTCACTTCATACAATACACTTGTCACGATCCGGGTATCTGGACGCCATTACTTACCTTTCGATGCCTCCTAAGGCTGGCTCAGCGCTCCAGGACCGGATCCCATCTGTTATTCTGATGTTCACATTCCTGCCTCCTCTCCTGTCACTCTGAGACGCTGTCACAGCGGCGCCATGTTACATCCTGAATGGCGTCTCCCGCGGCCTCCGCCGCCGTCCCTGAGTTTCTGCATGCAGGATGTCAGAGTGGCGCTTACGTCAGCCGCGGCCTCCGCTGTTGCCCGCATGGTTCAAATGTGCACTCATCAGTCTGGCGTTTACTGTGGCCGGCGCCGCCATTACTGTTAAAGTTCCCACATGGATTACAAACCAATCTTCCCTCCAAGTGTCTGCATGGGCGCAGCCATGTTGGATTCTGTCACCTGCTCAAATTCCTCCAATCCGTTGTTTGCATTGTAATCTGCATAATTGCCTAGCCAATCCCTTCCTTGCTGCAGGTATAAGTATTCTGTACCTGAGCAAGGAAGGCGTCAGTGCTTTGGTTGTCAAACCTAGTTCCAGTTTGTCTCTCTCTCCTGTGGTTGTTTTCCAGGTTCCAGTTACCATCTCCAAACTTCCACTAAAGAGACCCGCTCCAGTTTACCATCTGCGGTGCAGCCTGACTCTCCAGTCCTCTGAGACTCATCTGTTTCCAGTTACAGAATTACCTGCTTCCAGCCTAGCTTCCAGCAGAGTTCAGCTTTTCTTAAAGTGCCGGTATCATTTCTGCAGATTACCACTCACCACCGGTACTATTATTTCACCGCTCTCAAGCTCCATATATCAGTCATATTTCATCGCTCTCAAGCTTCATTTATTATTTGGCTGGTTCCATCCAGCAATCCACTCCGTGCTTACATCAGTCTGGTTCCAGCCAGTACCCACAGCAGCCATTTTATCCACAGCAGCCCAGCTTTTCCTGGAACACCAGCTGGTACGATCCTGGGCTATCTCCATTGCTACAGTCGGGCCTGGTGAGGACTTTCCAACTAGAAGATAATAAGAACTGTCTCATACTACCAGAGCCCTGTGGCCCTTGCCACCCTGTAGTACTCAGGAACTGTATTATTTCACTGCTGATTTTATGTTTTCCTTTTATTGCTGCTGTGATGCATGGAGTTTGTCATAATAAACATCATAGACTTTTATTCTGGTTGTCGTGGTCACGCCTTCGGGCAATTCTTCTACGTGTAACTTACATGTCCAGGGGTCTGATACAACCTTCCAGGTTCCACTACACCTCAGCCCCTACAACTGAGGCTGCCTCCCGTCAGCTCAGGCCCTCAGTTGTGACAACACTTATTTGTAGTTACTGTAGTATGTAGGAATAATACACATACATAAGAAGAAAAAACTGGAACTGACCTTTCAATTTCTCATTTTCACCTGGTAATGCTTGTGTTTTAAGCGTTTTAGAGCGAGCATCATATATCAACCATTTGGAAGTCCCAGGCTTGTCATGTATTGTGCAGTCAAATTGGTCAATTCTAGTATACTTTACTAATTCAGTCTTCCTACTCACTGAGCTGCCTAGAATGGTAAAGAAAATAAATCAGATTTATTATACACATAAATATTTTGGAGTATACTTGCACTTGAATATTTCCTTTGCATTTTTTCAAACTCCCTAATGGCTTGATGCTCACCATCAGAAATGTACACAAGATAACCACAGCCAGTGGTAACCTGTCTAAATTGTTATTTTTGGGTGTGGTTCGTTTTATCGACAGTGTCTAGGTCGACAATGTTTAGGTCGACCACTATAGGTCGACAGTCACTAGGTCGACATGGATGGAAGGTCGACAGGGTTTCTAGGTCGACAGGTCTAAAGGTCGACATGAGGATTTTTATTTTTTTTGGTGTCGTTTTCTTCGTAAAGTGACCGGGATCCCAAATTAGTGCACCGCGTCCCCTCGCATGGCTCGCTTCGCTCTCCATGCTTCGGGCATGGTGCCTTCGCTCCGATATCGCTTCGCTCGGCACACTTTACCGTTCCAATCGTAGTCCACGTGGATCGTTAAGTATGAAAAAAATCCAAAAAAAACAAAACTGTGAAAAACTCACGTCGACCTTTAGACCTGTCGACATAGAAACCCTGTCGACCTATAGTGGTCGACCTAAACACTGTCGATCTTCAGACCGGATCCCGTTATTTTTTTGTGGTACAGATGCAGCGACATTCACCAGTGCCTGTACTTGGGTACTCTGTCATTACGTGTGAGCTGAGCATTTTGAGCTTCCTGGAAAGCATCTGCAGGTACATTTGATTTGAATTCTATATATGACTTTTTAAAGCAAAATACTTCAAACGGGCTCTCAAGACCCACTTCTTCACCAAACCCAGCTGTCTCTCATCCTAAACCCGCTGTCTTATGCTCACTTTAAACCCCATCTGTGTCATCCCTGTCTATGCGCCCCTCCCCTTTAGAATGTTAGCTTTCACGAGCAGGGCCCTTTTCCCTCATGTGCTATTCCGTCTCTGACTTTTTATCCTCTTTTCAATACTCCCCCAGTTTTCTGCCACCCTGATAATTATTTCAGTGTCGTCTGCTGACGCAGCTATATTTTATACCCTATACTTGTTCTATATTGTCTTCAACTGTAAGTCACTGTTTTCTTGTTTTACTTATTTGTTTATGTACTCTGTAGATGGGTGCTGCGGAACCCTTGTGGCGCCATATAAATTAAGGAGAATAATAATGTCAGGGAACAAATGTAAACTTTGTTGGCAATAAAAGTTACAAATTAATTCACAGACTTCAGGAAACTGATCATAAAACACCATGCACACACCAAGTCTGACACTGATCTGAGCACCTTATGTAGATACGGGCAATGAAGGGCTCTTCTCAAGGTAAACAAAGTGAATATTTTGGATCTAGTGGTAGAGCATATGTTTACAGTGCTTGCTTCTCCCATAGTCTTTACATGGGAACCTTGCCACTCCACGGTGCCCCAACCGTTACTCCAATCTCATTTTATTTTTCGACTGGCACATCTACATGATAAAACTTTTCTTTTGATACTTCAACTATATTATTAAGTTCAGCCGTTCCTTCAAATTAGGTCTCACATAAAGAACCTTATAGAATTAATCAATAGATTCTTATATACTGTAAAACTATAAAGCTAAATAAAAATAAATAAGAGACAAATTCAGACATTGCAAAAAAAAATTGCATTTTTTTAAAACAAAATATAGAATCAAAAAAGGAGGAGGGGAAGGGTAGTTTGGTGGCAATGAAGAATGGCTGATAAAAACCCAACTAGAAGGCAATACATACATAAAAAAACAATGCATTCGCTGGTGAACCACCATCGATTATGACCTCCCTCTTGATCAAAACATCCCAACGCAGCCAAGCCACCTCAGCAGTCTTAGCCAAAGCCACTAATTAGCTTACCCAAAAAGCCCCATGAAAAGCCAACTGAATAACAAACAGAAAATAAAGCCTTCAACCACAAGCCCAACAGTGTGATATCAACAGGGTGGCGCCTGTCCTCTGGCACTGGGACAACCTGAGCCCAACCCTTACTAGCCTTCACTACTATACAGCTCTTCATATAGACAGTTCTCCCATAAAAATGCAAGATGTAGAAAATCCCAGCTAAATATCTAGAAGTCACCTCCTGTGACTGACCCGGAGAGTAAAGGACCCAGACAAACAATAGCATGACTTGATGCCCAGTCTTACCTCTTTGAGCTCCATAACCTTTGTGTGCATCCAAGAACGATTGGTATGATAGTGATGTGCTTGGGGCAACATGTGTCATGGCAAATCCCTCCATTATGGTTGGATAACCTGACAAACATAAGAGGGATAGGCATCACAAACCAACGCAGCACATGGTGCAAGCTTCCCAAATCTAACTCATTCAAACCCGGAAAATGTTTTTGCCCCCACATTGACACCTGGGCTGTGCTGTGCCTTTGTGGAGAACTCTTTGTTTGTGTAATATGAGCTTATACTAGGTAAAACATAACTTTTAATATTTTCCTCTTGAACTAATAGGGTATAAGGACTACAATAAGCCATTGTAAATTAGTCTACCCTTAATTAATAAAAATCGTATATACACATCCAGATGGTGATATTATAGAGAGTGACATTGAAACCCAAATGTATTAAGCCTGAAAAGTGATAAAGTGGAGACTAATAAAGAGTGATAAAGAACCAGCCAATCAGCTTCCTAACTTTCATGCTACAGGTTATGTTTGAAAAATGACAAGAGCTGATTGGTTGGTACTTCATCACTCTTTATCACTTTTTAAGGCTAAATACATTTGGGACAATGTTTCAAATGAGGGAATAGGCTAGGTAGGCCAAATAATGTAAAGACATTTTTCATGAGTTTTCAAATATTGACGGATTCATTATTACACACGTTTGTAGGAGAAACAGCAGCCTTCCCATTAGCATTCGTAGCATCTGCATACAAATATTATTTTGAATTCAATGCCAATAGTGATCAGTAGAATTTTTTAACAAATCAAAAACTTGCATTGATTACATCTCCTGCTACGGTCAAAAATCTTTGTTTAGGTATGAGTAATTCAATCAGTACACAATCACATGCAGTTGAATATCCAATTTATGGGGTCTATTTACTAAAGGGGGGTACTCACGGAGCGATTGCTGCTTAAAATCTAAGCAATCTGACTAGATTGCTTAGATTTTAAGCCTGATCGCTCCGTGTGTACCCCCTACAGCGATAGCGATGCGCAACCCCGCGCATCGCTATCGCTGGTGCTAGATTGGCCTGCCATGCAGGCCAATCTAGCGGGTCGCTCATTTCACCCGCTGGGTGAAATGAGCGCCCCCCCCCCGTCTCCCCCCGCACGCTCAGCACACATTGCGCTGTTCTGAGCGGCGGGAGAGATGTGTGCTGAGCGGTTCGCTCAGCACACATCTCTCCCGCATCGGCCAGTGAGTACTGGGCTTAAGCCTTGGATGAAGATAAAGTCACTGGGGATGAAGTACCAGCCACCAAGCTCCTAACTGTCATTTTTCAAACACAGCCTGTGGCATAGCAGTTAGGAGGTGATTGGCTGGTACTTTGGGGGTCTTTCCGAGTTGATCGCTAGCTGCCGTTGTTCGCTGAGTAGCGATAAGTGTAAAACACGGCTATTCTGCGCATGCGTATGCTCCGCAATGCGTACGTGCGATGTACGGGTACAAAGTTCTTTGTGGTTTTGCACAAGTTCTAGCGAATCTTTCAGTTGCACGGCACAACGCAGGATGATTGACAGGAAGAGGGCGTTTCTGGGTGTCAACTGACCGTTTTCAGGGAGTGTTTGGAAAAACGCAGGCGTGCCAGGGAAAACGCAGGCGTGGCTGGGCGGTTGTGTGACGTCAAAAGCCATCCCTCCAACATTAGAATCATCGCACATGAAGAGTAAGTTCAGGGCTGGTCTTGTTTTGCACAAAATGTTTTTTCAGGCGCTCTGCTGCACAGGCGTTCGCACTTCTGTAAAGCGAAAATACACTCCCTGGTAGGCGGCGACAATGCATTTGCACGGAATGACCACCTTTATCTCCAGCGACTTTGGGGGACATGTACTAAGCAGTGATCTAAGTGGGGAAGTGAGCCAGAGGAGAAGTTGACCAATCAGCATTGACGTAACATTTACAATTTGTATACTACAAACATATACAGAGCAGCTGATTGGTTGCCATGTGCAACTTCTCCACTGGCTCACGTCTCTACGTTTATCACTTCTTAGTACATGTCCCCCTATATCTCCATCCAAAGCTTTAGTAAACAGACCCCTACAGTATATCACTTGATAGGTAGCAAACCCATTGTTATACAGTATAATAGGTATTGTGACATAAATCCATCAACTCTTGTTGCTGAGAGGAGAGATGGAATGTTAACACAGGGGGTTATTCAGGTTTGTTAGCAAACCAAAAAAGCACACTAATGGGAAAAACATTGTTGCACTGCAGGTGGGGCAGATGTAACATGTGCAGAGAGCGTTATATGTGGGTGGGTTATATTGTACTCTGCAGGGTAAATACTGGCTGATTTATTTTTACCCTGCAATTTAGATATCATTTTGAACACACCCCACCCAAATCTATCTCTCTCTGCACATGTTATATCTGCCTCCCCTGCAGTAAACATGGGGAGGTAATTCAGACCTGCCTGCTGCTGTGCGTTTTCGCACAGCAGCCGATCAGGTCCAAACTGCGCATGCATATGGGTACAAAGCGGATCGACACTCAGCAATGGGTTTGTGCGATGGATCCGTTCTCACGGGCGATCGCAAGGAAATTGACAAGAAGAAGGCATTTGTTGGTGTCAAATGACCATTTTCAGGGAGTGTCTGGTAAAATGCAGGCGCGTCCATCCGTTTGCAGGGAGGGTTCCTGACATCAATTCCGGTCCCGTAGGCAGCGACTATCTGAACAACGGCAGTGCAAAAATCGCTTGCTTGCGACCAGGTCTGAATTAGGCGCATGGTTTTGCCCAACTGCTAACAAATTTGCTGCTACGATCAGATCTGAATTACCCCCATAATCGGCCAGATTTGCTGCAGAATGAATAGTATTATATGTTGCTCACTGACACAACTTTAATAATATTCACAATCCCTATCAGGGACGTGCAGTCAGGGGAGGCAGGGGATGCACTGGCTCCCCTGTCATTAATGATTAAAATAATACAAAGAAGATACTTATGATACATGTTCTGTGCCATAAGTATCTTCTTTAGTCTTTATATTATTTTATTTTTATTGAGCCTACAAAGTTTTAAATATGTTTAGGAGACACCGCTGACGGTGCCTCGTGCTGTCAGTGTGAAAGGGCAGGAAGCGGGAGGCGGGGCCAAGCATCGGGCAGTAAAAGCCCATTAAAAAAAGCCTTGTAAGCGTCATCTACTTGAAGTGCAGCTATTACAGGGGCGTGCTTTTAGCCCATATGAAATCACACCCCTTTCAACTAGGTTGATGTGATTGGACAGTGGGCAGGGCCGGACTGGCTACCCGTCCCCAAACCACCTCCTTTCCTGGAGCCGACTACCGCGAGCGAGCGCCCCCCCTTCTCCCCCCCTGCTGGAATTTATAGCTGCGGCATTTCCTCTTCTCCCGCGAGCGTTAGCCACCCCCACACCCCACCATAATTACACCAATGGCGCCGACAGTACCCCTCCCCCCGCACTGAAGTATAGACAGTTCTCCCATAAAAATGCAAGATGTAGAAAATCCCAGCTAAATATCTAGAAGTCACTTCCTGTGACTGACCCGGAGAGTAAAGGACCCAGACAAACAATAGCATGACTTGATGCCCAGTCTTACCTCTTTGAGCTCCATAACCTTCGTGTGCATCCAAGAACGATTGGTATGATAGTGATGTGCTTGGGGCAACATGTGTCATGGCAAATCCCTCCATGATGGTTGGATAACCTGACAAACATAAGATGGACAGGCATCACAAACCAACGCAGCACATGGTGCAAGCTTCCCAAATCTAACTCATTCAAACCTGGAAAATGTTTTTGCCCCCACATTGACACCTGGGCTGTGCTGTGCCTTTGTGGAGAACTCTTTGTTTGTGTAATATGAGCTTATACTAGGTAAAACATAACTTTTAATATTTTCCTCTTGAAATAATAGGGTATAAGGACTACAATAAGCCATTGTAAATTAGTCTACCCTTAATTAATAAAAATCGTATATACACATCCAGATGGTGATATTATAGAGAGTGACATTGAAACCCAAATGTATTAAGCCTTAAAAGTGATAAAGTGGAGACTAATAAAGAGTGATAAAGAACCAGCCAATCAGCTTCCTAACTTTCATGCTACAGGTTATGTTTGAAAAATGACAAGAGCTGATTGGTTGGTACTACATCACTCTTTATCACTTTTTAAGGCTAAATACATTTGGGACAATGTTTCAAATGAGGGAATAGGCTAGGTAGGCCAAATAATGTAAAGACATTTTTCATGAGTTTTCAAATATTGACGGATTCATTATTACACATGTTTGTAGGAGAAACAGCAGCCTTCCCATTAGCATTCGTAGCATCTGCATACAAATATTATTATGAATTCAATGCCAATAGTGATCAGTAGAATTTTTTAACAAATCAAAAACTTGCATTGATTACATCTCCTGCTACGGTCAAAAATCTTTGTTTAGGTATGAGTAATTCAATCAGTACACAATCACCTGCAGTTGAATATCCAATTTATGGGGTCTATTTACTAAAGGGGGGTACTCACGGAGCGATTGCTGCTTAAAATGTAAGCAATCTGACTAGATTGCTTAGATTTTAAGCCTGATCGCTCCGTGTGTACCCCCTACAGTGATAGCGATGCGCAGCCCCGCGCATCGCTATCGCTGGAGCTAGATTGGCCTGCCATGCAGGCCAATCTAGCGGGTCGCTCATTTCACCCGCTGGGTGAAATGAGCGCCCCCCCCCCCCCGTCTCCCCCCTCACGCTCAGCACACATTGCGCTGTGCTGAGCGGCGGGAGAGATGTGTGCTGAGCGGTTCGCTCAGCACACATCTCTCCCGCATCGGCCAGTGAGTACTGGGCTTAAGCCTTGGATGAAGATAAAGTCACTGGGGATGAAGTACCAGCCACCAAGCTCCTAACTGTCATTTTTCAAACACAGCCTGTGGCATAGCAGTTAGGAGGTGATTGGCTGGTACAGGTTGAGTCTCCCTTATCCAAAATGCTTGGGACCAGAGGTATTTTGGATATTGGATTTTTCCGTATTTTGGAATAATTGCATACCATAATGAGATATCATGGTGATGGGACCTAAATCTAAGCACAGAATGCATTTATGTTACATATACACCTTATACACACAGCCTGAAGGTAATTTAATACAACATTTTTAATAACTTTGTGTATTAAACAAAGTTTGTGTACATTGAGCCATCAAAAAACAAAGGTTTCACTATCTCACTCTTACTCAAAAAAGTCCGTATTCCGGAATATTCCGTATTTCGGAATATTTAGATATGGGATACTCAACCTGTACTGGTTCCGGTATGAATGTCATTAGGTCGACCATTATTGGTCGACATTGACATGGTCAACATGGACACATGTGTCGACACATAAAAATGGTCGACACATGAAAAGGTCGACATGAGTTTTTTTACTTTTTGGGGTGTAGTTTTTTGCGCAAAGTGACTGGGAACCCCAATTAGTGCACCGCGTCCCCTTGCATGGCTCGCTTCGCTCGCCATGCTTCGGGCATGGTGCCTTCGCTCCGCTACCGCTTCACTCGGCACAGATTACCGTTCCAATCGTAGTCCACGTGGATCGTAAAGTATGGAAAAGTTCCCCAAAAGAAAAAAAAGTTAAAAAACTCACGTCGACCTTTTCATCTGTCGACCTTTCACGTGTCGACCATTTTCATGTGTCAACCATGTGTCCATGTCGACCATGTCAATGTCGACCAATAGTGGTCGACCTAATGACTGTCGACCATAACATGGTCG
The DNA here is from genome assembly GCF_028390025.1 of Pseudophryne corroboree. Lineage (NCBI taxonomy): Eukaryota > Metazoa > Chordata > Amphibia > Anura > Myobatrachidae > Pseudophryne > Pseudophryne corroboree. The sequence goes on from NC_086449.1 coordinate 143,389,064, forward strand.
ACCATCTGAACGGATACCGCTGGTACTTTGGGGGTCATTCCGAGTTGATAGCTAGCTGCCGTTGTTCGCTGCGTAGCGATCAGTGTAAAACACGGCTATTCTGCGCATGCGTATGCTCCGCAATGCGCACGTGTGACATACGGGTACAAAGTTCTTTGTGGTTTTGCACAGGTTCTAGCGAATCTTTCAGTCGCACGGCACAACGCAGGATGATTGACAGGAAGGGGGCGTTTCTGGGTGTCAACTGACCGTTTTCAGGGAGTGTTTGGAAAAACGCAGGCATGCCAGGGAAAACGCAGGCATGGCTGGGCGGGTGTGTGACGTCAAAAGCCATCCCTCCAACGTTAGAATCATCACACACGAAGAGTAAGTTCAGGGCTGGTCTTGTTTTGCACAAAATGTTTTTGCAGGCGCTCTGCTGCACAGGTGTTCGCACTTCTGTAAAGCGAAAATACATTCCCCGGTGGGCGGCGACAGTGCGTTTGCACGGAATGACCACCTTTATCTCCAGCGACTTTGCGGGACATGTACTAAGCAGTGATAAAAGTGGAGAAGTGAGCCAGTGGAGAAGTTGACCAATCAGCATTGACGTAACATTTACAATTTGCATACTACAAACATATACAGAGCAGCTGATTGGTTGCTATGTGCAAGTTTTCCACTGGCTCACGTCTCTACGTTTATCACTTCTTAGTACATGTCCCCTATATCTCCATCCAAAGCTTTAGTATACAGACCCCTACAGTATATCTCTTGATAGGTAGCAAACCCATTGTTATACAGTATAATAGGTATTGTGACATAAATCCATCAACTCTTGTTGCTGAGAGGAGAGATGGAATGTTAACACAGGGGGTTATTCAGGTTTGTTAGCAAACCAAAAAAGCACACTAATGGGAAAAACATTGTTGCACAGCAGGTGGGGCAGATGTAACATGTGCAGAGAGAGTTAGATTTGGGTGGGTTATATTGGGGGTAATTCTGAGTTGATCGCAGCAGAAAGTTTGTTAGCAATTGGGCAAAACCATGTGCACTGCAGGGGGGGCAGATATAACATTTGCAGAGAGAGTTAGATTTGGGTGGGTTATTTTCAGAGCCGGTCATAGGCATAGGCAAACTAGGCAATTGCCTAGGGCAGTGGTTTCCAAACTTTTTTGAATCATGGCGCCCTAGAATATCAGAATTTTTTTCACGGCACCCCTAGGCCAAAAATTTCTTATTGAGAAATTTAGAAAGAAATATTACATTAAGTAGATCGCGTTTATATGTCATCCTTAGGGTCAGTTGTGTGGTGAGGGACAAGATTTGCTTCTGTTTGGCCACATATTTTATGACTGGCAGCCACCAGCACTGGTTTTGCCTATTATATTGACCATGAATAATTTGAATTGGTCCTGGACCACCAACCCAGGGCACCCCTGCAAGTGTCCCGAGGCACCCCAGGGAGCCACGGCACACAGTTTGGGAACCTCTGGCCTAGGGCATTTGATATGCCTAAGGGCATCAGCAGCTTCTGCTGATTAAAATGATATGCTGCATGCCTATATTCTGTGTGTAGCATTTCATATGCAGATACAGCCACAGTCTCACACAGTATATAGGCATGCTGCATATCATTTTAATCAGCAGAAGCTGCTTGTGCATCCTAGCCACATAGCAATGCAAATAAGATGCATTTTCATTAAAAAAAGGTGCCCAACGTTAGCATTGAGGCAAGCTTTATGAGTGCACATCTGTATCCAAGCAGAAGCAGAGGTCACAGTGTTAGTAGCAGTGTGAGTGCTGTGTGCATTTGAGTGGGTTGGTTGTGCAGTAGTGTTCGGAATATGTGTAAGGGGCATTATGTGTGTCATGTAAAAGTGCATTAATAATGTGCAACATATGTGTAAGGGGCACTATGTGTGTCATTATGTGTATAAGGCAGAGGTTCCCAAACTGTGTGCCTTGGCTCCCTGGGGTGCCTCGGGACACTTGCAGGGGTGCCCTGAGTTGGTGGTCCAGGACCAATTCAAATTATTCATGGTCAATATAATAGGCAAAACCAGTGCTGGTGGCTGCCAGTCATAAAATATGTGGTCAAACAGAAGCAAATCTTGTCCCTTACCATATATAATATGATATATAAACGCAATCTACTTAATGTAATATTTCTATCTAAATTTCTCAATAAGACGTTTTTGGCCTAGGGGTGCCGTGAAAAAAATTCTGATATTCTAGGGTGCCGTGATTCAAAAAACTTTGGAATCCACTGGTATAAGGGCATTAATAATGTGCGGCATATGTGTAACAGGGTATTACTGTATGTGTCATTAACTCATTATTTGTAAAGGGGCACTAATAATGTGCAGCAAATGTGTAGGTGGCACTATGTGTGTCATTACTCATTATGTGTATAAGGGCATTAATAATGTGTGGCATATGTGTAAGGGACATTATGTGTAAAAGGGCATTAATAAAGGTTGTCATAATGTGTAAGGCGCATTATGTTTATAAGGACATTAATAAGGTGTCTCATGTGTAAGGGGCATTACTGTGGAATTATGTGCATAAATGCATCACTAATGTGTGGCATTATGTGTATAAGGTGCTCTACTATGTGGTGTTGCATATAGAAAGGGCACTACTGTGTGGTCTAATGTGAATAAAGAGCAATAGTGTGTGGTGTAATGTGAATAAGGAGCAATTCAGTGTGATGCAATGTGAATAAGGGGCTCTGCTGTGCGGAGTAACGTTTATAAGGTAAAGTGATACTACTGTGGGAGATGTAATATGAATTATGGACACTATTGCATGATCAAATGTGAATAAAGTTGCAGTACTGCGTGGCGTAATTGAAATTGGGGTTACTATTGTGTGGCCATGCCCCTTGCCACCAAAAACACACCCCTTTTTTCGGCTGTGCGCCAAATGTGCGAGCTGTTCCTATTTAAAGTATAGGGGGTACAAACACCAACATAAGGACAGCTATGGGTGAGGGCTGATGGTGCTGGGAAAGAGGTGCAAGGTCAGAGGCGGAACCAGCGGTGGTGCTAGGGGGCACCAGCCAAAATCTTGCCTAGGGCATCATATTGGTTAGGGCCGGCTCTGGTTATTTTGTTTCTGTGCAGGGTAAATACTGGCTGCTTGATTTTTACACTGCAATTTAGATTTTAGTTTGAATACACCCCACCCAAATCTAAATCTCTCTGCACATGTTATATCTGTCCTTCCTACAGTGCACATGGTTTTGCCCAATTGCTAACAAACTTTCTGCTGCGATCAACTCAGAATTACCCCCATTGTACTGTGCAGGGTAAATACTGGCTGCTTTATTTTTACACTGCAATTTAGATTTCAGTTTGAACACACCCCACCCAAATCTAACTCTCTCTGCACATGTTATATCTGCCTCCCCTGCAGTAAACATGGGGAGGTAATTCAGACCTTACCGCTGCTGTGCGTTTTCGCACAGCGGGCGATCAGGTCCAAACTGCGTATGGGTACAAAGCGGATTGACACTCAGCAATGGGTTTGTGCGATGGATCCGTTCTCACGGGCGATCGCAAGGAAATTCACAAGAAGAAGGCATTTGTGGGTGTCAAATGACCATTTTCAGGGAGTGTCTGGTAAAACGCAGGCGCGTCCATGCGTTTGCAGGGAGGGTTCCTGACATCAATTTCGGTCCCGGACAGGGTGATGTGATCGCGGCGGCTGAGTAAGTCCTGCGGAGAGACTGCACAAAATCTGTTTGTACAGTTCTGCTACACATGCGTTCGCACACTTGCAAAGCTAAAATACACCCCGCCCCCCCTGTAGGCAGCGACTATCTGAACGCAGCAGTGCAAAAATCGCCTGCTGGTGATCAGGTCTGAATTAGGCGCATGGTTTTGCCCAACTGCTAACAAATTTGCTGCTACGATCAGATCTGAATTACCCCCATAATCGGCCAGATTTGCTGCAGAATGAATAGTATTATATGTTGCTCATTGACACAAATTTAATAATATTCACAATCTCTATCAGGGACGTGCAGTCAGGGGAGGCAGGGGATGCACTGGCTCCCCTGTCATTAATGATTAAAATAATACAAAGAAGATACTTATGATACATGTTCTGTGCCTTTATATTATTTTATTTTATTTTTATTGAGCCTACAGAGTTTTAAATATGTTTAGGAGACACCGCTGACGGTGCCTCCTGCTGTCAGTGTGAAAGGACTGGAAGCGGGAGGCGGGGCCAAGCATCGGGCAGTAAAAGCCCATTAAAAAAAGCCTTGTAAGCGGCATCTACTTGAAGTGCCGCTATTACAGGGGCGTGCTTTTAGCCCATATGAAAGCACACCCCTTTCAACTAGGTTGATGTGATTGGACAGTGGGCAGGGCCGGACTGGCTACCCGTCCCCAAACCACCTCCCTTCCTGGAGCCGACTACCGCGAGCGTGCGCCCCCCCCCCCCTCCCCCCCTGCTGGAATTTATAGCTGCGGCATTTCCTCTTCTCCCGCGAGCATTAGCCACCCCCACACCCCACCATAATTACACCAATGGCGCCGACAGTGCCCCCCCCCCCCCCGCACTGAAGTATACAGCCGTGGCATTACCTCTCCTATTGCCGCATCATATGCAGGCCTGCAGCGGAGGTCGTGGTCGCCGACCGCGCTCAGGGGAATGTCTGCATTGGCCGGCACCAGCAGTGAGGCGGACACTGTTGGAAGCACTGAAGAGCTGAGGTGTGTGCCCAGATCGCCCCCCCCCCCCCCAATGCAACCCGCTGGACCGTGCAGGGAAAAGATAGGTGTGTGAGCTATCGGAGAAGCAGGACCCATCACTTCCAGTCTGTCCCAGTGTACATCTTGTGTGAGCCTCTGTAAAGAGGTGAGATTCTTATTCATCTTATTATAACTTATGCTCAACGGGTTCCTTCCACTCCCATCCTGCCGACTTTGTACCACTACTCCCATCCTGCCACCCCTTCCATTACTCCCTGCCCCCCCACCCCCACACACACACTCTGCCAGTGTGTGTGTGTGTGTGTGTGTGTGGGGGGGGGGGGGGCAGGCAGTACCATGCCCGGCATCAGCATACCAACAGTTGGATTCCCGAACGTCCTTCCAGCGGGACGTGCTGGGTCAGGTTTAGGCATGAGAAGGGGGTTAGGCTTAGGGTGCAGGGCTGGGAAACTACCAGGGATGGAGGGTTAGGTATAGGCACTTAGAAGAGGAGGTTAGGGTTAGGCAGCGGGCAAGGGAGGGTTAGGGTAGGGGCAGGAGACGGTCAGGGTACTTTACAGGGGGCTGTCGGCATTCTGATGGTCGGGATGCTGCTGTCGGTATTCTGACCGCTGGCAACCCGTCAATCGGTGAATCATACTAAGGGGGACATTTACTAAGCAGTGATAAGAGCGGAGAAGTGAGCCAGTGGAGAAATGTCCCCATCAACCAATCAGTAGCTCTTAATCATTTTATAGTATGCAAATTATAGATGTTACTTCAGTGCTGATTGGTTGCCATGGGCAACGTCTCCACTGGTTCACTTCTCCACTCTTATCACTGCTTAGTAAATGTCCCCCTAAACCCCTCTGCAATACTATTACTTCCCATCCTGTCCCCACTATTATTCCCAGCTTGCCCCCTGCTCTCCACCATCACTACTCCCAGTCTGCCCCCCCCCCCCCGCTCCTCACTACTAAAACTCTCAGCTTGCCCCCGGCTCTCCACCATTACTACTCCCAGTCTGCCCCCCCGCTCCTCACTACTACAACTCTCAGCTTGCCCCCGGCTCTCCACCATTACTACTCCCAGTCTGCCCCCCCGCTCCTCACTACTACAACTCTCAGCTTGCCCCCGGCTCTCCACCAGGGTACTTTACAGGGGGCTGTCGGCATTCTGATGGTCGGGATGCCGCTGTCGGTATTCTGACCGCTGGCAACCCGTCAATCGGTGACTCATACTAAACCCCTCTGCAATACTATTACTTCCCATCCTGTCCCCACTACTATTCCCAGCCTGCCCTCTGCTCTCCACCATTACTACTCCCAGTCTGCCCCCCCGCTCCTCACTACTACAACTCTCAGCTTGCCCCCGGCTCTCCACCATTACTACTCCCAGTCTGCCCCCCCGCTCCTCACTACTACAACTCTCAGCTTGCCCCCGGCTCTCCACCATTACTACTCCCAGTCTGCCCCCCCGCTCCTCACTACTACAACTCTCAGCTTGCCCCCGGCTCTCCACCATTACTACTCCCAGTCTGCCCCCCCGCTCCTCACTACTACAACTCTCAGCTTGCCCCCGGCTCTCCACCATGACTACTTCCACCCTACCCCCTGCTCTTTCTACCATCTCCCCATATTCCTCCTCTCTCTTTCCAATAAATTATAAAAAATTAACAATATACAGATGGAGCCACGCTAATCGTGGCTCCGTCTTTGCCTGGTCGCGCCTATCGCTGTGTCCGTGACGGAGATGTGCCCCATTCACTAGAATGGGAGATCGTCTCTATGCACTCCCGGCAGGGCTAGGCGGACGGATCGCCGTGTCACGCCGGGAGTGCGCGCCTGTGATGGAGCCGCACTGGATGAGTGCGGCTCCACCTGTATTAGCCGCCTGCTCTTTACAAGTTTGATGAGCAGGCAGGCTGCGGGCATTGGTAGCGGAATCGGACTGAGATGTGGATTAGCAGATGGAGGCTGGGCGTTTGATGGCGGTGATTTTGTAGACCATTGGGCAACGGCAGTAGCGGACATTGGCTCGGCAGCGGTAGGAGTCATTGGCGGGACTCGACGGACATTATGGCTGCAGTGCCACACCAGCCACTGACCTCACCGCACGCCGCTGATCCCTATGTGCTGATTAGATAATTAGATGGTGGACGTGATTTGTCAGAGAATAGCGCAGCAAAGTAAACGTATTGATAAGCTGTGAAACATGTTCTTATATATTACTGCCCAGTGGCAAACAGAGAAGATTATAGCATGGCTGCATTACTCACGCCTAAACAAAGATTTGTGATCATAGCAGGAGATGTAATCTATGTAATTTTTTGACTTGTTAAAAAAATTCTACTGATCACCATTGGCATTGAATTCATAATAATATTTATAGGCAGATACTACTAATGCTAATGAGAAGACTGTGTAATAATGAATCTGTCAATGTTTGAATACTCATGAAAAATGCCTTTACATCAGAGCCGGCCCTAGGCATAGGCAAACTAGGCAATTGCCTAGGGCATCTGGTATGCCTAGGGGCACAAGCAGCTTTTGCTGATTAAAATGATATGTGGCATGCCTATATTCTGTGTGTAGCATTTTGTATGCAGATACAGCCACAGTTGCACACAGTATATAGACATGCCGCATATAATTTTAATCAGCAGAAGCTGCTTGTGCATCCTAGCCACATAGCAATGCAAATAAGATGCATTTTCATAAAAAATAGGCACCTGACGTTAGCAGAGCTGCCAAATGACTCACACCAGGAACTATATGTGTCATTATGTGTATAAGGGCATTAATAATGTGTAACATATGTGTAAGGGGCACTGTGTGTGTCATTATGTGTATAAGGGCATTAACAATGTGCGGCATATGTGTAAAGGAAATTATCTGTATAAGGGCATTAATAAGGGTTAGCATAATGTGTAAGGTGCAATATGTTTATAAGGACATTAATAATGTGTGTCATATGTGTAAGGGGCATTACTGTGTGGTATTATGTGTATAAATGCATTACCAATGTGTGGCATTATGTGTATAAGGTGCTCTACTGTGTGGCATAACGTATAGAAAGGTCACTACTGTGTGGTCTAATGTGAATAAAGAGCAATATGGTGTGGTGTAATGTGAATTAGGAGCAATTCAGTATGATGTTATGTGAATGAGGAGCACTACTGTGAGGAGTAACGTATATAAGGTAGAGTGGTACAACTGTGTGATGTAATGTGAATAAGGGACACTATCGTATGGTAAACTGTGAATAAAATTGCACTAATGTGAGGCATAATTTGAATTGGGGGTACTATTGTGTGGTCATGCCCCTTGCCAGCAAAAACACATACCTTTTTGGGCTGTGCGCCAAATTTGCACACTGTTCTTATTTAAATTACAGGGTGTAGGAAAAAAAAAAGGACTGCCATGGGTGGGGGGTGATGGTGCTGGGAAAGGGGTGCAGGGTCAGAGGCGGAACTAGCGGTGGTGCTAGGGGGCACCAGCCAAATTCTTGCCTAGGGCATCATATTGGTTAGGGCCAGCTCTGCTTTACATTATATGGCCTACCTAGCCTATTCCCTCATTTGAGACTTAGGGGTGTATTCAATGCATGTTGGATCCTTTCCAATTGAAAGGATCCGACAATACAGTATTCAATTTTCGGATTTGGCCGTTCTCGACAATGTTAATCCGACTTTTTTTGAAGTCGGATTGAAATTGTCGAAAATGGGGCTAAAAGCTGTCGGATATGGCCGCAAATCCGACAAAGCATGTGGATCCACAGCTAATCCACCGAGCCACTTGTTTTCCAACAAGTCGGAATTGCCAACCTGTCGAACAAACGGCAGCCCCATTGAATAGGTCGAATCACTATTCAACCTGAAAAAGTCGGAAACTGACGTCTTTCCGACAAGACGGCAGTTCCGACAAGAATTGTATACACCCCCTAATGTAACTCTCTATAATACCACCATGTGACAATTTTCATGTCTGGATGTGTATATACCATTTTTATTATTTAAGTGTGGACTAATTTACAATGGATTATTCTAGTTCTTATACCCTATTATTTTAAAAGGAAAATACTAAAAGTTATGTTTTACCTAGTATAAACTCATATCACACAAAAAAACGAGTGCTCTACAAAGGAATCACCTTCTCGAAATTGATATTTGTTACCTGGTATTCGATTTCTAGGAGCACCTCCAGCAAAGGCTACCACATTGAATTGAGCTTAATGGTATTTGTGACATACTGGTTACTATTTAGATTTTTGACTATTATTCTCTACTAGGTGATTCATTGCATCCTACGGGCGCTCTTCACACCGTAGTAAGGGGCTACGCCCCCTTAACCCTTGCACGCCTTGTATTATATGGAGTATTACCTCCAATCATAATTGTGTGAATGGTTAAATATTGCACGGGCAAAGGGCGTGCAATGGTTAAGGGGTTGTAGCCCCTTGCAACGGCATGAACAGTGCATGCAGGGCCTGATGAATCACCCCCAGTTTTCTGCCACCCTGATATTTATTTCAGTGTCGTCTGCTGACGCAGCTATATTTATACCCTATACTTGTTCTATATTGTCTTCAACTGTAAGTCACTGTTTTCTTGTTTTACTGATTTGTTTATGTACTCTGTAGATGGGTGCTGTGGAACCCTTGTGGCGCCATATAAATTCAGGAGAATAATAATGTCAGGGAACAAATGTAAACTTTGTTGGCAATAAAAGTTACAAATTCATTCACAGACTTCAGGAAACTGATCATAAAACACCATGCACACACCAATTCTGACACTGATCTGAGCACCTTTTGTAGATACGGCAATGAAGGGCTCTTCTCAAGGTAAACAAAGTGGATATTTTGGATCTAGTGGTAGAGCATATGTTTACATTACTTACTTCTCCCATAGTCTTTACATGGGAACCTTGCCACTCCACGGTGCCCCAACTGTTACTCCAATCTCATTTTATTTTTCGACTGGCACATCTACATGATAAAACCTTTCTTTAGATACTTCAACTATATTATTAAGTTCAGCCGTTCCTTCAAATTAGGTCTCACATAAAGAACCTTATAGAATTAATCAATAGATTCCTTATATACTGTAAAGAAACTATAAAGCTAAATAAAAATAAATAAGAGACAAATTCAGACATTGCAAAAAAAAATTGCATTTTTTTAAAACAAAATATAGAATCAAAAAAGGAGGAGGGGAAGGGTAGTTTGGCGGCAATGAAGAATGGCTGATAAAAACCCAACTAGAAGGCAATACATACATAAAAAAACAACGCATTCGCTGGTGAACCACCATCGATTAGGACCTCCCTCTTGATCAAAACATCCCAACGCAGCCAAGCCACCTCAGCAGTCTTAGCCAAAGCCACTAATTAGCTTACCCAAAAAGCCCCATGAAAAGCCAACTGAATAACAAACAGAAAATAAAGCCTTCAACCACAAGCCCAACAGTGTGATATCAACAGGGTGGCGCCTGTCCTCTGGCACTGGGACAACCTGAGCCCAACCCTTACTAGCCTTCACTACTATACAGCTCTTCATATAGACAGTTCTCCCATAAAAATGCAAGATGTAGAAAATCCCAGCTAAATATCTAGAAGTCACCTCCTGTGACTGACCCGGAGAGTAAAGGACCCAGACAAACAATAGCATGACTTGATGCCCAGTCTTACCTCCTTGAGCTCCAAAACCTTCGTGTGCATCCAAGAACGATTGGTATGATAGTGATGTGCTTGGGGCAACATGTGTCATGGCAAATCCCTCCATGATGGTTGGATAACCTGACAAACATAAGAGGGACAGGCATCACAAACCAACGCAGCACATGGTGCAAGCTTCCCAAATCTAACTCATTCAAACCTGGAAAATGTTTTTGCCCCCACATTGACACCTGGGCTGTGCTGTGCCTTTGTGGAGAACTCTTTGTTTGTGTAATATGAGCTTATACTAGGTAAAACATAACTTTTAATATTTTCCTCTTGAAATAATAGGGTATAAGGACTACAATAAGCCATTGTAAATTAGTCTACCCTTAATTAATAAAAATTGTATATACACATCCAGATGGTGATATTATAGAGAGTGACATTGAAACCCAAATGTATTAAGCCTTAAAAGTGATAAAGTGGAGACTAATAAAGAGTGATAAAGAACCAGCCAATCAGCTTCCTAACTTTCATGCTACAGGTTATGTTTGAAAAATGACAAGAGCTGATTGGTTGGTACTACATCACTCTTTATCACTTTTTAAGGCTAAATACATTTGGGACAATGTTTCAAATGAGGGAATAGGCTAGGTAGGCCAAATAATGTAAAGACATTTTTCATGAGTTTTCAAATATTGACGGATTCATTATTACACACGTTTGTAGGAGAAACAGCAGCCTTCCCATTAGCATTCGTAGCATCTGCATACAAATATTATTATGAATTCAATGCCAATAGTGATCAGTAGAATTTTTTAACAAATCAAAAACTTGCATTGATTACATCTCCTGCTACGGTCAAAAATCTTTGTTTAGGTATGAGTAATTCAATCAGTACACAATCACATGCAGTTGAATATCCAATTTATGGGGTCTATTTACTAAAGGGGGGTACTCACGGAGCGATTGCGGCTTAAAATCTAAGCAATCTGACTAGATTGCTTATATTTTAGGCCTGATCGCTCCGTGTGTACCCCCTACAGCGATAGCGATGCGCAGCCCCGCGCATCGCTATCGCTGGAGCTAGACTGACCTGCAGTGCAGGCCAATCTAGCGGGTCGCTCATTTCACCTGCTGGGTGAAATGAGCGGCCCCCCGTCTCCCCCCGCACGCTCAGCACACATTGCGCTGTTCTGAGCGGCGGGAGAGATGTGTGCTGAGCGGTTCGCTCAGCACACATCTCTCCCGCATCGGCCAGTGAGTACTGGGCTTAAGCCTTGGATGAAGATAAAGTCACTGGAGATGAAGTACCAGCCACCAAGCTCCTAACTGTCATTTTTCAAACACAGCCTGTGGCATAGCAGTTAGGAGGTGATTGGCTGGTACAGGTACTGGTTCCGGTATGAATGTCATTAGGTCGACCATTATTGGTCGACATTGACATGGTCGACATGGACACATGTGTCGACACATAAAAATGGTCGACACATAAAAAGGTCGACATGATTTTTTTTTTACTTTTTGGGGTGTAGTTTTTTGCGTAAAGTGACTGGGAACCCCAATTAGTGCACCGCGTCCCCTCGCATGGCTCGCTTCGCTCGCCATGCTTCGGGCATGGTGCCTTCGCTCCGCTACCGCTTCGCTCGGCACAGATTACCGTTCCAATCGTAGTCCACGTGGATCGTAAAGTATGGAAAAGTTCCCCAAAAGAAAAAAAAGTTAAAAAACTCACGTCGACCTTTTCATGTGTCGACCTTTCACGTGTCGACCATTTTCATGTGTCAACCATGTGTCCATGTCGACCATGTCCATGTCGACCAATAGTGGTCGACCTAATGACTGTCGACCATAACATGGTCGACCATCTGAACGGATACCGCTGGTACTTTGGGGGTCATTCCGAGTTGATAGCTAGCTGCCGTTGTTCGCTGCGTAGCGATCAGTGTAAAACACGGCTATTCTGCGCATGCGTATGCTCCGCAATGCGCACGTGTGACATACGGCTACAAAGTTCTTTGTGGTTTTGCACAGGTTCTAGCGAATCTTTCAGTCGCACGGCACAACGCAGGATGATTGACAGGAAGGGGGCGTTTCTGGGTGCCAACTGACGGTTTTCAGGGAGTGTTTGGAAAAACGCAGGCATGCCAGGGAAAATGCAGGCGTGGCTGGGCGGGTGTGTGACGTCAAAAGCCATCCCTCCAACGTTAGAATCATCACACACGAAGAGTAAGTTCAGGGCTGGTCTTGTTTTGCACAAAATGTTTTTGCAGGCGCTCTGCTGCACAGGCGTTCGCACTTCTGTAAAGCGAAAATACATTCCCCGGTGGGCGGCGACAGTGCGTTTGCACGGAATGACCACCTTTATCTCCAGCGACTTTGGGGGACATGTACTAAGCAGTGATAAAAGTGGAGAAGTTGACCAATCAGCATTGACGTAACATTTATAATTTGCATACTACAAACATATACAGAGCAGCTGATTGGTTGCCATGTGCAAGTTTTCCACTGGCTCACGTCTCTACGTTTATCACTTCTTAGTACATGTCCCCTATATCTCCATCCAAAGCTTTAGTATACAGACCCCTACAGTATATCTCTTGATAGGTAGCAAACCCATTGTTATACAGTATAATAGGTATTGTGACATAAATCCATCAACTCTTGTTGCTGAGAGAAGAGATGGAATGTTAACACAGGGGGTTATTCAGGTTTGTTAGCAAACCAAAAAAGCACACTAATGGGAAAAACATTGTTGCACAGCAGGTGGGGCAGATGTAACATGTGCAGAGAGAGTTAGATTTGGGTGGGTTATATTGGGGGTAATTCTGAGTTGATCGCAGCAGAAAGTTTGTTAGCAATTGGGCAAAACCATGTGCACTGCAGGGGGGGCAGATATAACATTTGCAGAGAGAGTTAGATTTGGGTGGGTTATTTTCAGAGCCGGCCATAGGCATAGGCAAACTAGGTAATTGCCTAGGGCATTTGATATGCCTAAGGGCATCAGCAGCTTCTGCTGATTAAAATGATATGCGGCATGCCTATATTCTGTGTGTTGCATTTCATATGCAGATACAGCCACAGTCTCACACAGTATATAGGCATGCTGCATATCATTTTAATCAGCAGAAGCTGCTTGTGCATCCTAGCCACATAGCAATGCAAATAAGATGAATTTTCATTAAAAAAAGGTGCCCAACGTTAGCATTGAGGCAAGCTTTATGAGGACACATCTGTATCCAAGCAGAAGCAGAGGTCACAGTGTTAGTGGCAGTGTGAGTGCTGTGTGCATGTGAGTGGGTTGGTTGTGCAGTAGTGTTAAGAACATGTGTAAGGGGCATTATGTGTGTCATGTAAAAGTGCATTAATAATGTGCAACATATGTGTAAGGGGCACTATGTGTGTCATTATGTGTATAAGGCAGAGGTTCCCAAACTGTGTGCCTTGGCTCCCTGGGGTGCCTCGGGACACTTGCAGGGGTGCCCTGAGTTGGTGGTCCAGGACCAATTCAAATTATTCATGGTCAATATAATAGGCAAAACCAGTGCTGGTGGCTGCCAGTCATAAAATATGTGGTCAAACAGAAGCAAATCTTGTCCCTTACCATATATAATATGATATATAAACGCAATCTACTTAATGTAATATTTCTTTCTAAATTTCTCAATAAGACGTTTTTGGCCTAGGGGTGCCGTGAAAAAAATTCTGATATTCTAGGGTGCCGTGATTCAAAAAGGTTTGGAATCCACTGGTATAAGGGCATTAATAATGTGCGGCATATGTGTAACAGGGTATTACTGTATGTGTCATTAACTCATTATTTGTAAAGGGGCACTAATAATGTGCAGCAAATGTGTAGGTGGCACTATGTGTGTCATTATGTGTATAAGGGCATTAATAATGTGTGGCATATGTGTAAGGGACATTATGTGTGAAAGGGCATTAATAAAGGTTGTCATAGTGTGTAAGGCGCATTATGTTTATAAGGACATTAATAAGGTGTCTCATGTGTAAGGGGCATTACTGTGGAATTATGTGCATAAATGCATCACTAATGTGTGGCATTATGTGTATAAGGTGCTCTACTGTGTGGTGTTGCATATAGAAAGGGCACTACTGTGTGGTCTAATGTGAATAAAGAGCAATAGTGTGTGGTGTAATGTGAATAAGGAGCAATTCAGTGTGATGCAATGTGAATAAGGGGCTCTGCTGTGCGGAGTAACGTTTATAAGGTAAAGTGATACTACTGTGGGAGATGTAATATGAATTATGGACACTATTGCATGATCAAATGTGAATAAAGTTGCAGTACTGCGTGGCGTAATTGAAATTGGGGTTACTATTGTGTGGCCATGCCCCTTGCCAGCAAAAACACACCCCTTTTTGGGCTGTGCGCCAAATGTGCGAGCTGTTCCTATTTAAAGTATAGGGGGTACAAACACCAACATAAGGACTGCTATGGGTGAGGGGTGATGGTGCTGGGAAAGAGGTGCAAGGTCAGAGGCGGAACCAGCGGTGGTGCTAGGGGGCACCAGCCAAAATCTTGCCTAGGGCATCATATTGGTTAGGGCCGGCTCTGGTTATTTTGTTTCTGTGCAGGGTAAATACTGGCTGCTTGATTTTTACACTGCAATTTAGATTTCAGTTTGAATACACCCCACCCAAATCTAAATCTCTCTGCACATGTTATATCTGTCCTTCCTGCAGTGCACATGGTTTTGCCCAATTGCTAACAAACTTTCTGCTGCAATCAACTCAGAATTACCCCCATTGTACTGTGCAGGGTAAATACTGGCTGCTTTATTTTTACACTGCAATTTAGATTTCAGTTTGAACACACCCCACCCAAATCTAACTCTCTCTGCACATGTTATATCTGCCTCCCCTGCAGTAAACATGGGGAGGTAATTCAGACCTTACCGCTGCTGTGCGTTTTCGCACAGCAGGCGATCAGGTCCAAACTGCGCATGCGTATGGGTACAAAGCGGATTGACACTCAGCAATGGGTTTGTGCGATGGATCCGTTCTCACGGGCGATCGCAAGGAAATTCACAAGAAGAAGGCATTTGTGGGTGTCAAATGACCATTTTCAGGGAGTGTCTGGTAAAACGCAGGCGCGTCCATGCGTTTGCAGGGAGGGTTCCTGACATCAATTTCGGTCCCGGACAGGGTGATGTGATCGCGGCGGCTGAGTAAGTCCTGCGGAGAGACTGCACAAAATCTGTTTGTACAGTTCTGCTACACATGCGTTCGCACACTTGCAAAGCTAAAATACACCCCCCCCCCTGTAGGCAGCGACTATCTGAACGCAGCAGTGCAAAAATCGCCTGCTAGTGATCAGGTCTGAATTAGGCGCATGGTTTTGCCCAACTGCTAACAAATTTGCTGCTACGATCAGATCTGAATTACCCCCATAATCGGCCAGATTTGCTGCAGAATGAATAGTATTATATGTTGCTCACTGACACAAATTTAATAATATTCACAATCCCTATCAGGGACGTGCAGTCAGGGGAGGCAGGGGATGCACTGGCTCCCCTGTCATTAATGATTAAAATAATACAAAGAAGATACTTATGATACATGTTCTGTGCCATAAGTATCTTCTTTAGTCTTTATATTATTTTATTTTTATTGAGCCTACAAAGTTTTAAATATGTTTAGGAGACACCGCTGACGGTGCCTCCTGCTGTCAGTGTGAAAGGACTGGAAGCGGGAGGCGGGGCCAAGCATCGGGCAGTAAAAGCCCATTAAAAAAAGCCTTGTAATCGGCACCTACTAGAAGTGCCACTATTACAGAGGCGTGCTTTCATCCCATATGAAATCACACCCCTTTCAACTAGGTTGATGTGATTGGACAGTGGGCAGGGCCGGACTGGCTACCCGTCCCCAAACCACCTCCCTTCGTGGAGCCGACTATCGCGAGCGTGTGCCCCCCCCCTCCCTCCCCCCGCTGGAATTTATAGCTGCGGCATTTCCTCTTCTCCCTCTTCTCTTCTCCCTTCTCCCACCGTAATTACACCAATGGCGCCGACAGTGCCCCCCCCTCCCCGCACTGAAGTAAACAGCCGTGGCATTACCTCTCCTATTGCCGCATCATATGCAGGCCTGCAGCGGAGGTCGTGGTCGCCGACCGCGCTCAGGGGAATGTCTGCATTGGCCGGCACCAGTAGTGAGGCGGACACTGTTGGAAGCATTGAAGAGCTGAGGTGCGCCCAGATCGCGCCCCCCCCCCACACGCAACCCGCTGGACCGTGCAGGGAAAAGATAGGTGTGTGAGCTGCCAGAGAAGCAGGACCCATCACTTCCAGTCTGTCCCAGTGTACATCCTGTGTGAGCCTCTGTAAAGAGGTGAGATTCTTATTCATCTTATTATAACTTATGCTCAACGGGTTCCTTCCACTCCCATCCTGCCGACTTTGTACCACTACTCCAATCCTGCCACCCCTTCCATTACTCCCTCCCCCCCCTCCACACACACACACTCTGCCAGTGTGTGTGTGGGGGGGGGGCGGGCAGGCAGTGCCAAGCCCGGCATCAGCATACCAACAGTTGGATTCCCGAACGTCCTTCCAGCGGGACGTGCTGTGTCAGGATTAGGCATGAGAAGGGGGGTTAGGCTTAGGGGGCAGGGCCGGGAAACTACCAGGGATGGAGGGTTAGGTATAGGCACTTAGAAGAGGCGGTTAGGGTTAGGCAGCGGGCAAGGGAGGGTTAGGGTAGGGGCAGGAGACGGTCAGGGTACTTTACAGGGGGCTGTCGGCATTCTGATGGTCGGGATGCCGCTGTCGGTATTCTGACCGCTGGCAACCCGTCAATCGGTGACTCATACTAAACCCCTCTGCAATACTATTACTTCCCATCCTGTCCCCACTACTATTCCCAGCCTGCCCTCTGCTCTCCACCATTACTACTCCCAGTCTGCCCCCCCGCTCCTCACTACTACAACTCTCAGCTTGCCCCCGGCTCTCCACCATGACTACTTCCACCCTACCCCCTGCTCTTTCTACCATCTCCCCATATTCCTCCTCTCTCTTTCCAATAAATTATAAAAAATTAACAATATACAGATGGAGCCACGCTAATCGTGGCTCCGTCTTTGCCTGGTCGCGCCTATCGCTGTGTCCGTGACGGAGATGTGCCCCATTCACTAGAATGGGAGATCGTCTCTATGCACTCCCGGCAGGGCTAGGCGGACGGATCGCCGTGTCACGCCGGGAGTGCGCGCCTGTGATGGAGCCGCACTGGATGAGTGCGGCTCTACCTGTATTAGCCGCCTGCTCTTTACAAGTTTGATGAGCAGGCAGGCTGCGGGCATTGGTAGCGGAATCGGACTGAGATGTGGATTAGCAGATGGAGGCTGGGCGGTTGATGGCGGTGATTTTGTAGACCATTGGGCAACGGCAGTAGCGGACATTGGCTCGGCAGCGCTAGGAGTCATTGGCGGGACTCGACGGACATTATGGCTGCAGTGCCACACCAGCCACTGACCTCACCGCACGCCGCTGATCCCTATGTGCTGATTAGATAATTAGATGGTGGACGTGATTTGTAAGAGATTAGCGCAGCAAAGTAAACGTATTGATAAGCTGTGAAACATGTTCTTATATATTACTGCCCAGTGGCAAACAGAGAAGATTATAGCATGGCTGCATTACTCACGCTTAAACAAAGATTTGTGATCATAGCAGGAGATGTAATCTATGTCATTTTTTGACTTGTTAAAAAAATTCTACTGATCACCATTGGCATTGAATTCATAATAATATTTATAGGCAGATACTACTAATGCTAATGAGAAGACTGTGTAATAATGAATCTGTCAATGTTTGAATACTCATGAAAAATGCCTTTACATTATATGGCCTACCTAGCCTATTCCCTCATTTGAGACTAATGCCCCTTTCACATCGCACAAATAACACGGTATCGACACGGCATATTGTTGCCGCGTCGAAACGGGTCAGTGTGCGATGTGAAAGCACTTCGGCCGAATTAGCGGGTCGCCTGACCCGGTAATTCAACCCAGTTAAAAAGAAGGGTTATTACCGGGTTGAATACCGGGTCAGGTGCAGTGTGAATGGGAGCCGTTTCGATGCGACATGGCTCCCATTCACAGCATAGGGAGAGGCGGCGCAGGAGATGTGCTTTTTTCCCAGCGCCGCCTCCACCCCCGCCCCTGCTGCTGCTGCGCCCCCCACTGCTATGGCAACCGACCCGGTATATTACCGGCCGGGTCGGAAAGCCAGCAGAGAAGAGCAAATGCCGGATCCCACCCGGTAAGGACACGTTTCTCTTACCGGGTGGGATCCGGCATTTGCGATCTGAAAGCGGCATTAGGGGTGTATTCAATGCATGTCGGATCCTTTCCAATTGAAAGGATCCGACAATACAGTATTCAATTTTCGGATTTGGCCGTTCTCGACAATGTTAATCCGACTTTTTTTGAAGTCGGATTGACATTGTTGAAAATGGGGCTAAAAGCTGTCAGATTTGTCCGCAAATCCGACAAAGCATGTGGATCCACAGCTAATCCACCGAGCCACTTGTTTTCTGACAAGTCGGGATTGCCGACCTGTCGAAAAAATGGCAGCCCCATTGAATAGGTCGAATCACTATTCGACCTGAAAAAGTCGGAAACTGACGTCTTTCCGACAAGACGGCAGTTCCGACAAGAATTGTGTACACCCCCTAATGTAACTCTCTATAATACCACCATGTGACAATTTTCATGTCTGGATGTGTATATACCATTTTTATTATTTAAGTGTGGACTAATTTACAATGGATTATTCTAGTTCTTATACCCTATTATTTTAAAAGGAAAATACTAAAAGTTATGTTTTACCTAGTATAAACTCATATCACACAAAAAAAACGAGTGCTCTACAAAGGAATCACCTTCTCGAAATTGATATTTGTTACCTGGTATTCGATTCCTAGGAGCACCTCCAGCAAAGGCTACCACATTGAATTGAGCTTAATGGTATTTGTGACATACTGGTTACTATTTAGATTTTTAACTATTATTCTCTACTAGGTGATTCATCGCGCCCTACGGGCGTCCTTCACACCGTAGTAAGGGGCTACGCCCCCTTAACCCTTGCACGCCTTGTATTATATGGAGTATTACCTCCAATCATAATTGTGTGAGTGGTTAAATATTGCACGGACAAAGGGCGTGCAATGGTTAAGGGGTCGTAGCCCCTTGCAACGGCATGAACAGCGCATGCAGGGCCTGATGAATCACCTAGTAGGTGCTGCGGTTGGGGGAGTGGCGGGTGCGGGGAAGATGCGGATGGGATAGGGGCTCTGGGGGTGCCGCTGGAGGGGTGGTTGAGGGGGTGCCGTGGGTGCCTTGGGTGGGGGAGGGGCTGGTGTGGTGGTGCCGCTTTGCGTGGGTGCTGCCGATGGGGGTTCAGAGCCACCGCGGGTGTGGGGGTGCTGCGTGTGGGGGAGGGTGCGGTGGTGCGGCGGGTTGGGGAGTGGCAGGTGCGGGGGTGCTTTGGGTGGGCGAGGGGGTCCGGAGCCACCGTGGGTGGTGGAAGGGGTTGTGTGGGGGTGCAGCAGATGGGGCCAGGAGGTACTGTGAGTGGGGGAGTGGTGGGTAATGCTTCTCCTCCTGGAAGCAGCGAAGCTGCTGTCCACCCTTTGGCAGTGGCTCTCCTGGAGACTCGCACAGCAGCCAAACAGCCAGTCACTATTGTTAGCGCCGGTGTCCCAACGCGCTGCATTACAGGGAAGAAGATGCACTCAATAAACTACAGCTCCCAGCAGGCCTTAGCGCCAGAATGCTTTGGCGTTAAAGGGCTGCTGGGAGCTATAGTTTATTTAGTGCTTCTACTTCCCTGTAATGCGGCACGTTGGGACACCGGCGCTAACAATAGTGACTGGCTGGCAGAACTGACTGACTCGCTGAATCATTGTAAAAGGTGAGAGTGCTGTGCAGTGTCAGTGACACTGCACATCCACTGCACTGCACAGCACTCTCACCTTTTACATTGATTCAGTGTCCAGACATTACCCTCCGCGATATCACCCACTCTATCCATTACATTAGCCATCTCGGGGCTTCCAGGCCAGCAGGCCAGGCGCTGTATTGCGGAGTCAGGGCCTCTGGGGTTCTGGGCGCGGCTGTGGTGGGGAGGCACTTCTGTGACGCCACGCGCAGAGGAGGCTTCGGGGCTCAGAGTATGCGGCACAGGGAGGGCTATGAAAGCCTTCCGCTGCGCCGCTTTCATACACATCTATGCCAGTGGCCACAGCAGCTTTTGTTCCACCAGCGCTGAGGCTAGGGAGTGGGGATTGTTGATGCCGGAGGGGGCAGGCGGACTAGCAGCAGGACATAGGACGCTGCAGTAAAAGGATTTCCCCCCCCCCCCTATCTACAGCACAGAGACTTGCTGCAGATGCAGTGGCATACCCTCCAACTGTACCTTTTTGGCAGGTACAGTCCCTTTTTTTTAATGGTCTGTACCGATTTTCGGCTCTCCAAACTTCCATTGAAAGTATAGAAAAGGGGCGTGGCCATGTTACTTTACCCATGACCACGCCCCCTTTTTCGAATTTGTAGCGATTTTTATGTGTAAATTGTTGGAGGGTATGTTGCTGCAGATGCAGTGGGCCTATTTTGGGGTGTGGACCTAGAGCTGCAGCTCCATCAGCCCCATCGTTAATCCTGCTCTGGGAACACACAGCAGCCAAAGGGCAGAGCCTCCCATTGGATGTAACCTGTGTGGGAGGGCGTTTCTCGCCCAATCAGCTGTGGACCAGTGGCGTACACAGGGGGGTTTCTGAGTACCCCCCGGATGGATCAGATTAATTTTTCCAGAGATGGAGACAGCTGTGTCTCCATCTCTAAATAAACCGTGATCGCGTCCGCAATCGCGACCGCGGCATAGAGCTTTGACCAGCAGAACAAAATGTCACGGACGGAAGAGCTGGGGAGTTGCTGTGCATGCTCATCCCAAAGCTGCTCCTTCGTCTGCACAATCTGAAATGTAGGGGCCACCAGGTAATTATGTTTTTGTGTGTGTGTGTGTATGTACAGTATGTGTGTGTGGTATACAATGTATAAGTTTGCAATGTGTATTATGTGTGTGGTATATTATGTATGTTTGTGCAATGTGTGTGGTGAGCTAGGTGTGTGTGTGTGTGTGTGTGTGTGTGTGTGTGTGTGTGTGTGGTGTGCTATGTATATGTGTGTGTGTGTGCGTGTGTGTGTGTGTGTGTGTGTGTGTGTGTGTAGTAATTTACGTATGATTTTGCAAGGGTGTATTATGTGTGTGGTGTATGATGTGTAGTATGATATGTCTGTGTGTGCAATGTGTGCTATTTATATGCGTGTGTGTGGTGTCCTATGGATACAGTATATGTGTGTGTATAATATGTGTGTGTATAATATGTGTGTGGTGTGTTATGTTTACTCATGTGTATGTGTGCTTGCAATGTGTGTGTGTGTGTGTGTGTGTGTGTGTGTGTGTGGTGTGCTATATATTGTATATGTGTGTGTGTTCCATGTACATGTATGTATGTATGTATGTATGTATGTATGCAATGTGTGTGGTGTGCTATGTACACAGTATGTATGTGTGTGTGTGTGTGTGTGCAGTGTGCTACAGTATGCATGTGTATGCAATGCGAATGTGTGTGTGTGTGTGTGTGTGTGTGTGTGTGTGTGTGGTGTGCTATATATTGTATATGTGTGTGTGTTCCATGTACATGTATGTATGTATGTATGTATGTATGTATGTATGTATGCAATGTGTGTGGTGTGCTATGTACACAGTATGTATGTGTGTGTGTGTGTGCAGTGTGCTACAGTATGCATGTGTATGCAATGCGAATGTGTGTGTGTGTGTGTGTGTGTGTGTGTGTGTGTGTGTGTGTGTGTGTGTGTGGTGTGCACAGTATATGTGTGCAAAACGGAAACCCCCCTCAGTAAATCCTGCGTTTGCCCCTGGACTGGGTGTGATAGACCTGCTGCTAACACAATGAGAGCTCCTAGCCACGCCCAGCGTTATCCACACAGTCACAGAGTGACAGATCAGGGCTATTATATAAGAGATCCTGTGCAGGATTAAAATACCTGTTTTTATGTGATGCACTGTACCTTAAAAAAGGCAACATGGACAACAAGGGAGTGACCGACAAAGGGGGTGATTCAGAGGCGGTCACTCGCACTCTGAAGGCTTTTGTGGATTGCACAGCGGGCGCACTGCACATGCTCACCCAGCAAGTCCCAGTGAGATGCTAAAAGTTTCTCAGTGCTGCGATCTCCTCTGCCTGGTTGACAGGCAGAGGCAGTCGCAGGGTGGGAGGGGTCATGATAACGGTATTAGAACACCATGGGGGTGCGGTCTGGACAACGCACGTGTGTTTGGACTGTTGCGGGGCGGGCCACGACGGCTGCATGACTTCACATGCAGCCGCTGCAACCCGGAACACGGCGTGTAGCCACCTGCCAGCGCAGCTAGGCTGCGCAGGCAGGGAGCTACTTGTCGGGTGCAAAAGCATCGCAACTGAGTGATGCTTTTGCACCAGCATGGGAGGGGCAGGGCCTGACATGCAGGGCGGACTAACCCTGTGCTTGGCGTCCCCCCGGCATGTCTGAGAAACTGATCGTACATGTGCTAAATTTAGCACATCTACAATCGGCTCTGAATCACCCCCAAAGACAAGGCTCTTTGGCCGTTAATCACCTGGACTACCCCATGGTTCTCACACCAAGAAACAACTTTAGAGTTGTGTATGCATTCATAACCAATTTCGATTTTGATGAAAACATATATAGAAATAAAAGAGATTGAATAAAAAGGGCACAACGTTTTTCACAAACTGTATAGAACCATTAAGCCGTCCATTGATTTTATTAACGGCCTCGCCGTCCACCCCCCTACCTTCTTTTCTCCCCAATAAACACGCGGACAACTGAATTGCGATTTAAAAGGTCACAGCCAAATTTATTGATTGGATTAGAATTGGTACTCTATAAGTGGGTGGCGAGAAAGCAGTGCATACCCCCGGCTACAGCCTCCATATTAATTTCTCCTCAATTAAACAACGGGGCGGAACCTAAGTCCCGCCCTTGCGCAAGTTAGCTGAGCGGTACCACTTCCCCTCATCGGCATAGCACCGGTCCACCCTTAAGATGACGACCGTGTCGGCCCTTGAGGCCACGACAAATTCGCCGAGTATCTGGGGAAGTGCCGGCCAACCGACGTTGCGCTACTACAGACCGCCGAGGAGCACTGCTTGCCGCGCCTGCTGGACCTCTTTTGCCAGACCATAATTAAAGACCGAATTGGCCTGACGTTGCCACCACCGGACGTAAACTTCAATTCAAATTCCAGTTACCTCACCTTCGCCCTGGTGATAGCGAAAACTCTGGATTGCCTGTCGGTGCCACCACCGAAATTAAAAAATGTTCAATTCCTAAATACCAGGGCCAAATTGCCCTACCAACTGGGCGGGAGGGTGGGTGCCTTCTTGTATCCTTGATCAGCCTGAAAGAGGGAGCCTGCCTGGCACTCCTGCTCTTTTGTACCTCCCAGGTAACTCTCCTCCCCCTCTTACCTATAGGATGCTGCTATGCTACCTGCTCTATCCCCCCCCCCCCCCTCCCCTCCCCTCCCCTTTTCTCTCCTTCCTTGCCCTAGGCTCCTTCTTTAAAAAACCCAGGACGCTTATTTATTCTCGGGCCTAGTTTGTCCCTCGAATTCTTTAAGCCGTCCATTGATTTTATTAACGGCCTCGCCGTCCACCCCCCTACCTTCTTTTCTCCCCAATAAACACGCGGACAACTGAATTGCGATTTAAAAGGTCACAGCCAAATTTATTGATTGGATTAGAATTGGTACTCTATAAGTGGGTGGCGAGAAAGCAGTGCATACCCCCGGCTACAGCCTCCATATTAATTTCTCCTCAATTAAACAACGGGGCGGAACCTAAGTCCCGCCCTTGCGCAAGTTAGCTGAGCGGTACCACTTCCCCTCATCGGCATAGCACCGGTCCACCCTTAAGATGACGACCGTGTCGGCCCTTGAGGCCACGACAAATTCGCCGAGTATCTGGGGAAGTGCCGGCCAACCGACGTTGCGCTACTACAGACCGCCGAGGAGCACTGCTTGCCGCCATAGCCTGGTTCCTAGAACCCAGGCCCGCCACCCCCTGCTACCTCATGCCTTCCACTGACGCTTTCTGCTATGTTGCCCAAGAATATAGCTAAACCTTCCTCTGTCAGGTGTACCCCGCCTTGCCTGAATAGTCCCTCCTCTCCGAACCTCAACAACGGGTGCCTGGCGATCGTATCGCCTTCTCCCGTTAAGAGACGGGCTACCGCCCTGTTCACCTTTCTTCTGACCCTTTGTAACCCCGTGCCCCCCTGTGCCCTTGGGACTATCTCGGACCATGTGATCCGTGTATTAGGCCACCGGCCCTTCAACCCTTGTATGCCGGCTTGAATTGCCGTAATCGGCTCGCTCCCCTAGCTTTTTCCTAGATCGCTGCCCCCTAGACCTTTTGCCCTCCTGAAAAGTAGAATTACACATAACCGTTACCCCCTGTTGTATGCGGACCTATGGTGCGAACTTTCGCGCGACCCATATGAAGGTGAAAACCACAAAACCTCTTTTTGTTTGAGGGCAAAATTGGAAAAAGTCCTTCATTCCCCCATTTATGGCGGGCAGCTTAAGGCCTTGGGTTTCGCGAAAGACGCCGAGCTGCCTTCTAGTCTTGCTTTTCCGCGCGTAAGTGTACCTTGTACGCTCCTGATTTCCCCCTGGCCAGATTTTTGGTCTCGCCCGCTGGCAACCCCTTACGTGCCACTACTGCCATGTCTTGTCAGTTGATAATTACACTTTCAAATGGCCTGACGATGCCTCCACCGAAAAAAAAAAAAAAAAAAAAAACAATTTCTACATCCTAACGGTGCCAATAAAAAATTTCTACATCCTAACGGTGCCGAAATTAAAAACACAACAATTCTACATCCTAACGGGTTCAATCCGGTTAGGTATACTCATCATATAGCGCCCTATGATCTATACCTAGCAACTGACATATGACATAAGACACCCGAGAGTGCATACAAACTCCACAAAGAATGCTCTTAACTGGATTGAACCCATGACCTAAGCACTGTGAGGCCGTAATACTACCCATTGCCACATACTGGTGCGTTTACGCTGACTTGATATTCATGCCTTGCGCCAGACTATAGTTGTCCTACGTTATCCCGTCTACCGCTAAGGCACATGCAGCCTTGACCCCTACTTTATGCAGAGATGAGGTATTATTCAGCCCTTAAACCTTCGCTTTGCGCCTGGACCTTTTGCTTTCCTTTTCCTTCTGTCCTGTCTACCTTATTATGATACCATAAGTGACCATCATATTGCACGTTCACTAAAGTAGCTTTGATGGGTTTTTACTGTGATCGCTACCGCTACTTGTTGCATTTTGTATGACCGTTCGGTTCTGGAACAAACTTATTCAGCGCTTAAAGGCATAGCTAGTAAATGTAATATGAATTAAGAACTGGGATTGAACCCATGACCTCAGCGCTGTGAGGCCGTAATGCTAACCATTGCCCCATAAATGGTGCGTTTCTGCTATTCTGCTACCTAAGTGAACATAATACTGCGTATTCCCCAAAGCCGCTTTGATGGTTTTTCTATTGAGATCGCTATCGCTACTTGCTTTGTCTCCCAGGCCTGCCTTTTGTATGACACTCAGGTTATATAACAAGCGGTTATCATTATAACTATATACCACATAATACAATGCCAGGGGATTAAACCATGCGTTTAGCACAGTGGAAGTTGTACTGCGTAGCGCTGGGCTGTACCGCGCTATGCAAATCGTGGTCTGTCTATTTTTTATTTATTTTTATTTATTCATTATTATTATTATTATTATTATTATTTTTGGTTTTTGTTACTGCCTCGTTATGCTCTGTGTACCCATGCATTTTTCTAATGTATGGACTGTGCAAGGCATTGCAAATCGCCTGTGACGCCTTCCTACTAACTGCAATACAATAATAATGGAGCTAAGGCCACGGGTAATACTGAAAAAATTTGCTAGTATGAACGTTATGGTGCGTGACTGTCCCCCACTGATCTGTATTATACTGTTCTTATATACCTACTATCAATGCAATAGTACATGCTCACGGCAATGCGATGACTGTTCTGCCTTATATTATATAATTCATCGCTATTCCCCTCTATAATGTGCAAAATACCCCCCGGCCGTTCGATCCGGTATTAAGCTTTATATTAGCCCGCTAGTATACCTATGATGCTGAAATATGCTCTTGCCGCCATGCCCTCAGTAATCATTACGCTGTATACCTAGTACGACCCGTACCCTGTAATATACCCATGCGGCAATGACATCGCTGATTTGCTTTATCTCGTATACTTCCCCTTTCACACTGCCGCCCGTACCCGGTATTTTGCCATTTTAACTGGCTTCCTAAACGGGTCAAAACTGCGATGTGAAAAGGGGTCCCCTTCAATTTACCGCTTTCAACTACAGGTATTTTGAACGGTAAAAGAAGGGTCCTCCCCGTTTCAGTCCCATTTCGCTGTGCAGTGTGAAAGGGTCTGAAACGGTATTTGCAAGCCCCAGCAGGTCATAGGCTGTCTCCATGTGTGATGTCAGCAGCCACAACCAGGAAACAGCTTGGAAAACACCGGAGACCCATGTGAGAGTGGCTTTATAAACTTTTATACTGCAAAGCCACTATAAAATGTCTCATTGGAGTGATGAAGAGGTGAGGGAGCTGCTTTAGGATCAGAGGGGATGAGGAAATCTGCAGACAAATTACTGGGACAGTCAAGAATACCCTCATATATAAAAACATAGCAAAATGCTTCAAGCTGCTGGGTTCCATCGTACTACTATCCAAATTTATTAATAATTAATTAATTAATACTTATTAATAATGTGTGGTTAGAAAAGTCCATTTATAGCGACAACCACTGTTTTCTATGGGTGAAACGGGTTCAGTGTGAAAGGTACCAAAAAAAAATTAATGAAATGGTAATATACTGGTTACAACATGAGATGTGAAAGGGGTTTAACTGCTCAAACCCGTTTTAAGAACCGTTTCAAATACCGTTTCAAAAGCAGGTTTTGCGATGTGAGCAGCATTGCTAGTACCTATTCTACCCTGCAATATATACACGCCGTTGCACTTCTGCGATCCTTGCATCACTCGCATATTATAACCTTATCATACTTTATACGCTGTAATTTAATACTGACTGCAATGTAACCACTGACCCATGTTATACTGTCTACTATGACACTATTACACACTATGCGCTGCCATAACCCCCACAACCCTGTAATTCTACCCAGCCCCAGCTGCAAGCTGCTGCCCCCATCCCACTTGCTCTGGCTGTGCAAAATGAGTGTTTAGCAACTATTTTTCTATATAAACATTACTCAATTACCGACATAGGAGTATACACAGATAAAATGTAAGCTAACATGGTGCTGTTATAAAGAATGAGAAACTGTGACCTGTAAAATGTGGATTACTCCAAATGATCTTTACATTTTTGAAATCTTACTTTCCTATAATGTTATATTTTCATGTTATATTTTTATTGTATCATATTTACTTACCACTTTGCTCTTATTATTTTTATTGTATCATATTTATTTACCACTTTGTTCTTATTTTGATTAAAGATTTAGAACACATTCTGCTGTACCGTTTACCTTTAATTTTTAGTTAAAAACATGAAAATACTAATAAAAGTATTTTAAAAAGGAAAGCATGTTAAGTTTCTTAGTGAGAAGTAGAGTATTCCACCCACAGCAATCACGGGCTCCTGCGGTGGTGTCTGTCCCGCCGGAGCCGCTATCTGTGCCTGCTGTCGCTGCTGGGCGCGTACCTGCGTGTGTCGGTACGCGCCGCTACTGTGCAGCGTCGCTGGGGGTGTGAGTGCGGGCTCTGGCGGCGGCCTGTTAAGTTTCTTAGGACCTGACCCGCCGTAGACGGGGATTGTAGCTGCTGCTGTGGCTGGGCGGCGCCGAGCGTGACGCGATCGCTCGGCGCCGGAAGGAGGGGGGGGGGTGCGGCCTGCGGCTGGCTACGGGCTGGCTCGCCGGAGCCTGCTTCCGGGCCGCCGCGCGCCAGCCACGTGCGTAGGGGTGACGCGGTCGGCGGTCTCGCCGATCCCGTCCGGGGGCCCTCGGGAGTGAGCAGCGTGCTGTGAACCGTGCGCTGCCTGGTCCGCCTGGATGAGGCGCCGGGGGGGCGGGGGCATTCCTCCTGGGTCTGGGCATTCTGGTGTGCGGGCGCTAGATGACTGGGCTGCGTTTGGTGCAGTGAGTATATTTTGTGGTGAACTGTAAGGAGGGGGGTCTAGATTTTGGGCTGCAGTGTGTGTATAACTGAAGTGTATGAGAGGGGGGCTTATAATAAAATTGTACTTATTCCTTTCCCTTGATTCCAGGAGCTGTGAGGTGGGTGCCTTCTTGTATCCTTGATCAGCCTGAAAGAGGGAGCCTGCCTGGCACTCCTGCTCTTTTGTACCTCCCAGGTAACTCTCCTCCCCCTCTTACCTATAGGATGCTGCTATGCTACCTGCTCTATCCCCCCCCCCCCCCCCTCCCCTCCCCTCCCCTTTTCTCTCCTTCCTTGCCCTAGGCTCCTTCTTTAAAAAACCCAGGACGCTTATTTATTCTCGGCCTAGTTTGTCCCTCGAATTCTTAAAAAATAGGGGACTTCCTTGCTTGATGAAAATCTCCAGTTGTCCATATACCTTAAGGAGTCATGGCCTCGGGGTTTAGCTACCCTCAAATTTTATTTTACAAACTTTCAGTTGCCATTTGCTTTTCACAAACAAAACATGCAAATGTGAAACACTCACCAGGCTGCAAAGAGGAAAAATGACATATACTTTGTTTGAACCTATTTAAAGCACAGTAGTTGCCAACACACCCTGAATGCAGCTGTTTTGTTATTATAGGCTTAACAGGGGAACAAGTGTGTACGGCTTACCAGCTTAGTATATGAGGAGACTAGTTAGGTGGTGGCGGTGAGGTCTCTGGAACAAGAAACAAATGACAAGCAATATAGTCTCTGATGAATATATTCATACCCTCCACGTTCCCACTTTGGGCAGAATAGTCCCACTTTTTGGGTTGCAGTTTCCCATACCCTCCAACTGTACCTTTTTAATAGGTACAGTACCTTTTTTTTATGGTCTGTACCGATTTTTGGCTCTCCAAACTTCCATTGAAAGTATAGGGAAAAGGGTGTGGCCACGCCCCCTTTACCCGCGGCCACGCCCCTTTTTCGGATTTGTACCGATTTTTCTGTGTAAAATGTTGGAGGGTATGGTCTCCTGCAGGGAAGAGGTTGGGGGAGCACTCTCGCCACTGCTCTTAGTGAATAGATACCGCGCACTTGCCGTGAGGCAGGTTGAGCCTGGGGGAAGCCCAGCAGTGTGGTGAGTGCTAGGCATGTTGTTCCCAAAGTGATGGAAATGGGGGCTTGACATTGAGACCACACCTCCTTACCATGAGGCTCTTCCCTCTTTATAGGCACGCACAAACTGTTTCCCTTTTCATCTCAAATCTCAAATATGTTGGGAGGTATGTATATGGCTAGCAATTAGGGTTTTTCTGTTTAATATACAGTATATCTAACATTGAAGGGGGGTATCTATATCTAATAAATGTTTGGCAATTATATCTGCACTGATAGTGGGTGGCTATGTGTAGTATATGGCTCAGAATGATAAAAACTACATACGACGGCTGGCAATGTGGGTATCTGTATGCGCCAAAGCATTTAAAAGTAATACCTATTTTACGTGAATAAAATTTCTTCTTCATGTTCATGAGCTTCCGAGGTCTGATTTGTGGAGGATCTGGAATAGGTCCTATGTCCTCCCGTAGAGATATGTAGGGAGGTGTTGGATAAGTAATGTCCGGAAGCTCATCCCAGTTTGACATGTCGCGAACATTGTTCTCTAGTTGGTAGTAGTCCATGGATCCTTATGTTAAGCCTGGGGAAATACATAATATTTTTAAAAGTTGAAGCAGTTCAAGTTTGTTCCTGAAAGAATGTACCGAAAACTCATAAACACTAGATGTTGCTGCTGTACAAACACCATGAAGTTTTGATTTTTGTGTCTACAAGAGAAATATGCAGCGCATCTGCCTGCTGAGTCGAAGAGGTAAATTTAGTAAAGGTTGGTTTTGTGTTTTTGGTCGATTCTCTATTAATTTTATTAACCGACCAAAGCCGGCCATTTATTAAAGTTAGAACCAAATAGAAATCAACCAAAAACCTGATTCTACAAAACTTTAGAACATTGGACCAACAATCGATACTTTTACTTAGGAAAAATATCATCTGCGGATTTACTAAACTTCGGTTTTAAATCGGACCAAAAATCAACGTCCTAATGATAGGAAACCCACGCAAACAATAGCCTGTGGCAGATGAGTTTGGGTGAAGCACTGTACAGATCACTATTATCTGTGCAGGCTTTTTAGGTGTAAAAGGTTAGACATAGTTAAAAGGAAAAAATAAAAGTGTAGGGTGTACCCAACCCCCACCTCTCCCCGACTCAATCCATAACAACCCTCGGACCTTTCAGCCTAGTCTGAAATGGGAAAATTGGGGCTGGACCAGCTAGGGGGCTGATGCCATAGTAGGGAGACACACAGCGTGGGGTCCTCCTGCTATAACAGCAACCAGACCCAAACTGATCAGCCCAGGCTTGGAATTCTTAGGAAAGTCAGGTACCCATAAATAAAATAAGGTCCCTGATTTTCCAAACCAGGCTGAGAGGTCCATGGCTGGTTATGGCTTTAGGAAGGATGCCATGATTTTTGTTTTTAACTTTTAACTATTTCTAACCTTTTATACCTAAAAAGTCTGCACAGAGGATTGTGCTCTGTGCAGTGATTCAGTTTGAACGGGTTTGCCATCATTTTTAACCTCTTAGTTGATGTCAGTTTTGAACTTAAAGATCAAAACCTAAGGCATTTGGAGCTTCAAAAATCAACTACATGTTTGTGTCTAAAATCCGACTATCGTCCGTTGGGTTTCAGCTTCAATTGAAACCCAATTTCTCTTCTCGCTTTTGCCTCCAAATTATTTGAGCGGCTTGTCTACACCATCTCACTACTTACTTCTCTGACAGCTCCTTACTTGATCCTCTTCAATCTGGCTTTCGCCCCCACTCCACTCACTGAAACTGCCCTGGCCAAAGTCACCAATGATCTGCTTTCGGCCAAATCCAAGGGCATCTGCTCTTACTCATTCTCCTGGACCTCTCTACAGCCTTTGATACCATTGATACCATTGATCACCCTCTCCTACTATGCAACCTTTAAACCATTGGCCTCTCCAGCATCCATCAATGCTTGGTTCACCTCCTACCTCACCAACCACTCCATCTCTGTCTCTGATTCCAACTCTCCCCCAACCATTCTTCACATTTGTATCCCACAGGGTTCTGTCCATGCACCCCCGCTCTTTTTTCTGTATGCTTCCTCCCTTGGTGAACTCATCCGTTTCTTCGGCCTCCAGTACAACCTCTATGCCAATGACACTCAACTATACCTCTCCTGACCTCTCCCTTCCCTCCTCTCTTGGGTGTCATACCTCTCTGCTATCTTTTACTGGATGTCCGAGCACTCTTTCAAGAACTCATTGTATTCCCTCAATCCAGAGTTTCCCCTCCACCCGATCACTATCACTGTCGACAACAACACTATCTCCCCTGTTCGCCAACTCGGGTATTATTCTTGACTCCTCCTCTCCTTCTCACTCACATATAAACTCTTGCTCAATCTTGTCAGTTCCAGCACAGCAACATCGCTCTCAATAGACCGTTCCTCTCCCAAGATACTACTAAACTTGTTATTCACTCACTGATCATTTCTACTGCATTTTTACTACAACCTTCTTCTTACTGGCCTTCCCTGCTCACATCTTTTTACCCTCCAATCTGTTCTCAAAGCTACAGCTAGGCTTATCTTCCTCTCCCACTGCTCTACACCTGCCTCTTACCGTTGTAAAGCCCTGCACAGGCTCCCCTTTCCCTATAGAATCCACTTGAATCTCCTCACCCTCACATACAAAGTCCTATCCAACTCCACTGCTCCCTATATCTTCACCCTCATCTCTGTACATACTCCCTCTCTAGTCAGCACATGACCATTGCCTCTCCTCCACTCTGATTACTGCATCTCACTTTTGATGCCAATATTTCTACTGTGCTGCCCCCTTGCACTGGAATGAGCTTCTCCATTCCATCAGACTCTCCCAACCCTGCATAGATTTAAACGGGCACTGAAAATGCACCTGTTCATCAAAGCATTCCCTTCCACCAAATGACCATGTCAACTCGTAGCTTACTCCACCCTCCTGCTGTGGTCATCTTTACCTCTCTCACTATGTACCCTCAAGTACCTATACACTAGCTAACTCCTCATGTCATCCATTCCCCCCCCCCCCCCCCTTCCCCTTAAATTATAAGCTCCTAAAAGCAGGTCCTTCCTATTCTCACAGCTTTCTTCTCTTGCACATCACCTAGAGCCTACACCACCTCAATAGCCCTATATCACTGAACTCCACTTGCTCGTACCCTTTACATATCTTTCAGCTGCTCTAAACCTGTAAGTGGCGCCCTCGCTATTGGATACAAGTTCCAGAAGACGCAGAACGTAGAATGCTCCCTTTCACCCCTTTGTTTATCATCTCTATCTGTATTGTGTTCTGATAAATGTGGTGTTAATTGTTACTTGTTTACTGTTATGTTCTGGTTGCTGTACTTTACTGTTTACCCTGTGCTCTCTGAGTGTATGTATGACACTACGGACCATTAGTGGTGGCCTACAAATAAAACAACATGGCAAAGGAGAGACCTAACAAAATATCTCACAATGTCGGGGCCAGCAGACTCCGGCCCCTGGGCTGCAAGCGATGTGAGCAGCCGGTGACACACAGGAGCGACTGGGGCAGCAGATCTCGGATTTTTCCAAGCACTCCCAAGAGAAGCTGCTGCAGCAGAGGGGGAAGATGTTCTCTAAGCTGACGCCCATCCTGCAGCAGGCGGTAGAGGCGGTGAGTGCCGTGGGACACCGGGGGCAGCTAGGCTGCAGTACCAGCACTGTTCTGCGTAAGGACCAGAGTCCGGCCTGCAGGGGACAGACAGGGGGCAGCAGGGAGCGATGATGTGGCTGGAACACCTCATCCCAGGCCCAGCTGCCGTTGATTCCTATCTCACCACTCCCCCCCCCCCCCCCCGATTACATACCGGAGAGTGTATTACACACCACAGACATATACACCCCTATATACTACACAGCACACAGATATATACACCATTATATACAGTACTACAAACCACAAAATGTTTTACCCAAGGATTGGACTACTGAACTCTTGGATGCAGAGGGACAACCCTGGCCCCTGGGCATGTAAAGATTAATTATGGGAGTAATTGGAAACTAACTGAAATCTAGAGGAAGACTAACTTCATTAGCATCTATCAGGGCCGTAACTAGAACCCCTTTTCCACTAGGAAAAAACAAGGGTAAATGCGCGCCCCGCACAGTTACCCGTGTTTTAAAAGCTAGTGGAAAAGGGGTTCTAGTTACGGCCCGTGACCCTGCACCCCTTTCCCAGCACTATCACCCCTCATCCATAGCAGTCTCATTTTGGTGTTACATAGTTACATAGTTTAGTGAGGTTGAAAAGAGGCAAAATGCCCATTGGGTTTAACCCCCAATTGTAATTTTATTTCCCACCCCCCATCACAAATATTCCTCCTAGAGGCATAAGATCCCCTTAATTGTCAGCAGAGCCGGTCATAAGCAATATGATGCCCCAGGTAAGATTTTGGCAGGTGCCCCCTAGCACCGCTGCTAGTTACTCCTCTGACCCTGCACCCCTTTCCCAGCACCATCACCCCTCACCCGTAGCAGTCCTCATTTTAGTGCTCCTACCCCCTATATTTTAAATAGAAACAGCAAACATTCGGCGCGCAGCCCAAAAAGGGGCATGATTTTTTGGTAAGGGGCATGGCCACACAATAGTACCCCCCCAATTCAAAGTGAAACTTTATTCACATTATATCATGCAATAGTGTCCCTTTTTCACGTTACATCACACAGTAGTACCACTTTAATTTATATACATTACTAATCACAGTAGTGCCCCTTATTCACATTACATCACACAGTAGTACCACTTTATCTTACACACAGTGCAGATACGCTGTGGGCACAGGCGCCGGCAGCTTCAAGCCTACAG